>NW_007167744.1:10212-17966 GCF_000164805.1 Carlito syrichta
AGTAGGTGCCAATTGAGAGGCTGCTGAGACCCAAGGGGGGTCCTTGCTACCTCCAGAAGAGATCTCCTCCTTAGAAACTGAGGAATGAGTCACCAGTATGGAAGGCACTTCCTCTTTCGAACTCAAAGTGCGACACAAAGGCACTTCCTCTCTCGAAACTGAGCACCTATTAGCTAGAACAGTAAGCAAATCCACAAGTTGAGCAAAAGTATCAGAAGACAAAGAAGAAGTGGAGGGCTCAGCCTCATTTCCAGGAAGGATAGAAGCCTCAGGAAACTCAGTCACAGAGGCTCGAGTGACCACAAATATCTCATCATTGTGATACCGAGCAGCAGCCTCATCCTGCTCCTGTTGAAAATCTTTCGGAGGGCATCCCTTCTGATCATCATGGGTAGCTAGAGCAGAAGTTGAGGGGGAATTCTGCAATGATGGAGGAGCCTGCTCTGCTCTATAAGACTAAGAAGAGGGGTCTAAGCAATCTCTTACTAGGTTCCACAGAGACAAAGCATCTACTGGCATGGCTTCAGGATCGTGTGCTTGATAATAATCCTTCAAACAACTACCTACTTTTCCCCAGGTAGTCAGACTAACCTTCCTAGCCTCAGGAAACCAGGGACATACTTCTACAAACTGCAAAAATCTATCTAATTGTCTATCTACAACTTTAGTTCCTCTAGCTTTCAGCATAGATTTTAACATCTACACAGAGAGAGTGTGTTCCTTAGAATGTAAATGTCCATGTTTTGTTTTGTTTTTCGAGTTGGATTCTCACTCTGTCACCCAGACTGGAGTGCAGTGACCTCTCCCGGCCACCGCAGTGTTGACCTGCTGGGCTCCGGCGATTCATCCACCTCAGCCTTCCGAGTAGCTGGAACTACAGGTGTGTGCTACCACACCAGGCTCATTTTGATTTATTGTAGAGATGAGGTCTCGCCAAGTTGCCCAGGCGGGTCTCGAACCCGCAGACTCAGGCAATCCACTCACCTCAGCCTCCCAAAGGTGTAGGATTACAGGCTGAGCCACCGAGCCCGGCTAATGTCCATGTTTTACTCCCAACAAATAATCCTTTCTCTCGGTTACTTACTCATGAATCACAATGCTGCACACAAAAAACACTGGCCTCCGTGAGGGTTCGTCTCCAGCCAATGCCAATCCCCAGTATTCAGGTCCCTATTTGGGCACCACTTGCAGGGGGTCCAGCCTCCGCTGAGCACAGCCTGGGTTGGGGGGAGGGAACGAGAAAAGAGACAGAGAAACAGCGGGATTGGGAGGGTCCTCTCCAAGGTAGCCGAGAGTGAGAGAGAACAACATTATTTTCACCGCTGCCTCTGATATAGGACAAAAATCTCACAGAGGGCGAAACTGTACAAGCAGGATATGTTAATGTCGGAATTAAATCACAGAAGCAGGATAAGTATCAATGACTAAACTATGCATATCTTAACATCTATGCTAAGCAAGGCAATCACTTAGGATGAGCAGGTTCTGAGCCAGACTTGGCGCCGCTTGGCTATCCATATAAATGCAACCAAAAGGTCAGGGGAGACAAAGGAAATGTAGGATCGGTTCCCTGAACAGGAGTTAAAGAATATAAGGACCTTGTCAGCTTATATTCTCGTTTCCTTCTTATAAGTATATTCCTGTATAATCTTTATTACAATAAACAAACTGATATAATCTACATATATAATATATATAAAATCTATAAAAAAGGGATCATGAGACACATCATTCCATAAGTTAACAGTGTATGGTCATCACTTGCCTGCAGTCATGAGTAAGAGAGAATAGGCTAACACTAATGGCAGCATAACAATTTATTGTGTGGACAACAATTGTTTATGGTTTATAAAGAAAATTGTTCAGTAAAAGAAATTAAGTATGCATAGCCTAATAAACATTCCAAAAGTCACTGTATAGTGGCTAGGAAAAGCATTCAAGCATTTTTGTTCTTCTGATAGTGTGATCCATGTGGAAACAGCTTTTTTCAAAACTGAATCTGAATTTTTACTAGATATAAACTTACATCATATACATTTTAAGAGAGCAATTAACTTTTCTTTGTGTCTATGAAAATGTCTCTTATTTTTACCATATCAAATTACACTTATGTCTTGTAAGTATTGATACTATGGAGTTGCATCAAGATATTGACAGTCTGGCGTCATTTTCTCCTTAACGTATAACTAATAAAGCAACTGATTTCTAAAACTCTCACTGTTTCCTTGTCATTTATTCCTGTGGCAAAATACATTATCCTGAGCACTCACCTCATGCAGAACAATAATGCTCAATGTGATCCACAAAAAATCTTCATTTAGATTTTGTTTTTAAATTTGGACTCTCACAGGCTGGAGTGCAGTAGCATGCTGATGGACACCGCAGTATTGACCTGCTAGGCTCAGGTGATCCTTTCACCTCAGCCTTCAAAGCAGCTGGAATTACAGACACGTGCTGCCACATCTGTCTAATATTTTCTATTTATTGAAGTCTCACCATGCTGCCCAGGTTGGTCTCAAACGCATTGGCTCAGGCAATCCTTTCACCTCAACCTCCCAAAGTGCTGGTATTATATGCATGAGCAACCATGCCCAGCTCCACTTAGATTTTTTCATGAAGATTACATATCAGTGTTCTTCACCCTCCATGAAAAACACGAGATGACTGCTGGTCACCTACTATACAAGGTCCTATCATTTCTTAGACAGCAACAATGGACCCCATGCTTTTACATAAACACTAGGAATGAAGGCATAGCATCAAGTGAGTTGAGTTACATCAATACTGTTTGCTTTTCAAAATATCCTCAAAATCTGTCAATACAAAAACAAAGGAATACAAGGAATATACTTATGCTTTTCTAAAAAGAAAAAAAAAGCAACCATTTTCTAATGGCATTCAATACCTGATGTTTATTTCAAGTTGACTTTTCATTTTAAAAATTTCCATATAAATTACATCTGTAAAGTTTTCAGGACGAATACCCTAGTGATACCAATGGCATATATTGTGAACAAAAATCAGTCCACATTCGAAATTTGTAGATTGTCTCCAATGCTCAGTCTAATGCCAAATAAAGTTTTCACTGATTAAAGGCTTTAGACATTTTTTACATTTGTACATTCAAAAGATCTGTGATTTAAGTCAAGATAATTGTACTCTTTGATAAATCACTGAGTATGATTGACTCCAAATCCATCCAAGTTGCTGCAAATTTCTAATATTTGTCCTTCTTTATGGCTGCATAATATTCCATCATGTATATGTACCACACTTTTTTTTATCCTGTCCAGCTTCAATGGGCAACATGGTTGGTTCCATGTTTTTGCTATTGTGAATAGAGCTGCAACAAACATTCGTGTGCAGGTATCTTTTTTGTAGAATGATTTGAGTTTCTCCGGGTATATTCCCAATAGGGGAATTGCTGGGTCATATGGAAGGTCAATTTCTAGTTCTTTCAGCAATCGCTACATTGTCTTCCAAGAGGTTAAAAAATAATAATAATGGTACTCTTTACATCTGTAAATTTCTCATCTGTATAGTTTATATCTTTAAATATGATTTTTCAGTCATTACAGATACTGAAAATTTAGAGTATACGTTCTCTGATGTTGTGAAAAGTTGGAAGTAATTTTACCCCATTCTTCCCATCTACAGGTTTTACCTAAATATAGATGCCCAGATGTCAACCAAGTATTAGATTAGATTAAACTAAAGACTTTATCATATTCATCTCATTTATATATTTTCTCCTCTGTATGGATTTTCACATGTCCAGCAAGTTGTATATGAGAGCTGCAGGCTTTACCATATTATTCACATTTGTAGAGTTTCTTCAAACTTGTAGGATTATAATAATGGTACTCTTTACCATTATTTACCATGTGTAAATTTCTTAACATGTTTGTATAGTTTATAACTTTAAATATGATTTTCAGTCATTAGAGATACTGAATATTTACAGTATAAATTCTCTGATGTTGAGAAAACTTGGAATAGCAGTGAAAAGTTTTACCCCATTCTCCCCATCTACAGGGTTTACCTAAATATAGATGCTCATATGTCAACCAAGTATTGGGTGAGAACTAAAGACTTTATCATATTCCTCTCATTTATATATTTTTTTATGCCTTATGTCCACTTCATAAGAGTGGAAGGCTTTGCCACATTCTTCACATTTGTAGGGTTACTACCCGGTATGAATGGACTTATGTCCAGTAAATTCTTTTTGAGAGTGAAGGACTTTGCCACATTCTTCATATTTATAGGGTTTTTCTCCACTATGGACTCTCTGATGTTCAATAAGACTTGAATACTGAGTAAAGACTTTGCTACATTCTTCACATTTGTAGTGTTTCTCTCCAGTATGGATTGTGTGATGTTCAATTAACATTGAGTCCCAATGAAAGGCTTTGCCACATCCTTTACATTTCTGTGGTTTCTCTCTGGTATGATTGGTCTTATGTTCAGTAAATTCTTTATAAGAGTAAAAGGCTTTTCTACATTCTTCACATTTGTATGGTTTCTCTTCAGTATAGATGGTCATATGTTGAGCAAGGATTGAACGAGTGCAAAAGGCTTTGCCACATTCTTCATATTTGTAGGATTTCTCACCAGTATGCATTGTCTTATGTCCAGGAAATCCTGAACAAAAGCAAAAATAATTTGTCACATTTTTCACATTTGTATGGTTTCTCTCCAATATTATAGCTCTGATGTTGAATAAGATTGAAATACTTATCAAAGGCTTTGTCACATACTTAACATTTGTAAGGTTTATGTGCAGTATGGATTCTCTGATGGTGAATAAGATGTGAATACTACATAAGGGCTTTATCACATCCTTCACATTTATAGAGATCCTCTCCAGTATGAATTTTCTGATGTTCAGAATTCCATGAGTAACAGCTAAGAGCTTCGCCACTTTCTTCAATTTTCAAGGCTCTCTCTCCACTATGGATTCTTTCACGTCTATTTAGATAAGATAATTCCCTAAACACTTTCCCATGTGTATTGTAAACAATTCCTCCACTATTTTTTTGATGTTGAATACATTTTGAGGACTGATTAAACATTTGACATATTCATGTTTGGAAGCCATTTCAGAAATATGGATACTCTGGTGGTTAACCAATTTGGCATGTTGATGAAAGACTTTCCCACATTTGCTACATTTGTGGTGGTTATTTACAATATAACATCCCATCTGCCCTTCACCCTTAAGCAGATTTTCCCCCAAATTTTTTAAATGTAAGTTCTTAAGGCCAAATCTTACATATCTTCCCCATTGGTACCTTTGTAAGTGACTCTTCTATCCTCTTCTCTGACAAAAGGCCCTCAGTGTAACGAGAAGTCACAGCCGAAAATTATGAAAATAAAAATTTATTTCACATACGACTCAGGCGAATATCCTTTAAAAATCAGAAATATATTATACCCTGCTAAGGACATAAGCATGATGCAAGTAAAAAATCACAGGTTTCGGCTGGGTTCGGTGGCTCAGCCTGTAATCCCAGCACTTTGGGAGGCCGAGGTGAGTCGATTGTCTGAGCCTGCGAATTCGAGACCCGCTTGGGCAACTTGATGAGACCTCATCTCTACAATAAATCAAAAAATTAGCTGGGCATGGTAGCACGTGCCTGTAGTTCCAGCTACTTGGAAGGCTGAGGAGGAAGGATTGCCGGAGCCCAATAGGTCGAGGCTGCAGTGGCCGGGAGCAGCCACTGCACTCCAGTCTGGGCAACAGAGTGAGACTCCGACTCAAAAAAAAATCACAGTTTTCTCCTTCTTCATATATACATATTTAAGAAAATACTCATCACATGCCTTTTTGAGAAAAACAGAAAAGACATTTCAGAATCCCCAGTGAGCACAATGTAACAAGAGTTACATGGAAGTGGAAGCTTAGTAATTTTGCCACCATAATCTCTATTCCTTCACAATACAGCACGATGCAATCAGATGAAAACTTCTAACTCTTGATTTCTTCCTCAGGGAGTAAGCAGGAGAGTGGAGCATGAGTCCAGTCTTCTACTCTTTGGGCATTTGCCCAAAGGCTGGTTTCTCTCACAATTTACAGAGTGCTGAAAAAGATGGTGGTATACTTTGGATAACAGGTTGCATCTGTTGAGACTATAGCCTGGAATACAGATTGAGATGCTTGACTAAAAATAATAACATTCAAAAGGCACAGACAAGAACAGATGCTTATAAGATTGAGAAAAACATTGATGCATTATGTACGATGATGCCCCCATGACATTATCTGTGGACATCTCAGCCAGAAGGAATTTGGGTTATACAGGAAACATGCTAAAAAGAGCAAAGCTACAAACTGAGAATATCATGTTGAGCAAAACTGTCTTTCAAAATAAAAATAAAAAAACTTTTTTCAAATGAATAAAAGCCTGAAAAATTTAATCACTAGCCATTCCCCACAAAAAATGTTAATGGAAGATATTCTCATTTAAAACTAAACATTCTAGAAAGCATGATAAAGTTAATTATAACTTTTTACAAATGGTAGATACAGGGAACACAAAAACATCATATAATTATCTTTTTGGAGAGCCAGCCCCTTCAGGTACAAGTTTTGAACACACCACGTAAGTGTTCTAAAAACTCATCAGCATGTGTGTTTACACTGGTGCTGTGGTGAGAGGCTGCACTGTAGAAGAAACATTGAGTTGTGGCAAACACATGAATGGAAGATATGCATGCTACCAAAGTTATCAACAGATTTAACATAATCCTTGCCAAATTTCTCAAGTTATTTATTCTGGAGATACAAAACAAGCAACCCTAAAACTCACATCAAAACTCTAAGGTCCATGAAAATGCTACAGTAATTGAAACAGAAAGGCTGTCATAAGGCAGACAGTTACACTGAAAAACAGACATGAGAGAAATAAATCTTTGCATTTAGATGCAAATGGAAGTTAATTTCACACTGATGTTTACTCCAACATTATTCACAAAAGTTAACAATTGAAAACAAGTGAATTATCAATGATCAAAGAAGACAATTTCAAATGCACAGACAATGGAATATTACCCTTTAAATAGCAGTATATGTTATAGTATCTACATGTAGAATAAATCTAGAAGGGATTACTCTAATTGAAATAAGCCAGTAGCAAGAGGTATATAACACTAAATTGAAAGTGTTTCACACACAAAGATGATACACACTCATTGATAAACATTTGCTGAAAATAGAGAATTTCCATGATTACTCACCTAGGTAAAATTACCACTAAACAAGAATTATATGAGTTGTAATGAAAATAAAATTTATACAACCATATAAGTGATTACATAATCTTCTTGGCAAAAGACACGTTTCTGATTTATATTTGAATATTGTCCCACGTTTTCTTAATTAGAACATAGTTCTACTGAAATCATATTAGGTTATCATTTTAACCATAATTAACTGATGCATGAACATAATTATCTAATGTAGTAAAGAGAATGCTAAATCAACACAAAAATATGAAATTGTAGATAGAAAAAATAAAAATAAGAGAAAATGTACCCATAAAATCATAGATAGACAGACACTGTACTGCTTAACAGATCCTTTTACATAACTACAATTTTCTATTTCTATTGACATCTATGAAAACAGACATTATGAATCATTAGCATGTAATGAGATTAGTGATATTTAAGAAAACAATATTTTTTTTTTTTTGAGTTGGAGTCTCACTCTGTCACCCAGACTGGAGTGCAGAGGCCGCTCCCAGCCACTG
>NW_007167745.1:0-718 GCF_000164805.1 Carlito syrichta
TAACCCAGATTCTTTAATTTTTAGCAACAGCCGTGCAGTAGCTAGTATATGAGTACCTTTATTTCCCACATATATGCGTCAAAACCCTGATGCTTGTTTAGACCTTAGGAAGATGCCGTGGAGTTTTTTGGGGATAGAGAAAACTTGTTACCCAGATTCCTTATTCTTTCTTAGGAAAAGTCCGTGCTGTTGCCTGTATATGAGGATTTCATTTCCCTAGATTATTGTTCAAAAACCCAAATTCGTGTTTAGCCCTTAGCAAGACATCCTCAACACTTTTTTGTGATTGATGACATCTTTAAACCAGATTCCTTATTCTTCCTTAGCAATAGACAGTGCAGTTTCCTGGATATAAGGACTCCCATTATCCAGATTCCTATTCCAAAAACGTCCTTGTTGGTTATCTCTTAGCAAGACACTTTGTAGGTTTTTAATGGAGGACTCGTGTAACCAAGATTCCTTATTTTTCCACAGCAATAGGTCGTGTAGTGTTCCGTATATGAGGACTCCCATTACTGAAATTCCTGCTTCATACTCAGCTAGACCCTGAGATATTTCATGGTGTCCTAGAATTCCAGTTGATTGCATATCAAGAGAAAGACTCCTGAAAAGCTCTTGTGGAATTGGAACCCAAGATTCCTGGTTCCCTTTTCAAAAGAAACCGTAAAAATATGGCGACATAGTAGACCAGATTGCTGATTAAACCTTTTCAACAGAC
>NW_007167746.1:0-588 GCF_000164805.1 Carlito syrichta
GAGTTAAGTAAACTAGTTGAGTCAGCTGACTAGCTAACTGGCTAGTTTGTTAAGTCAGCTAATTAATTCAAGTGCCTAGCCATCTGGCTAACTAGGTAGCTAGTGAGTTAAGTCAGATGGCTGACCATCTGGCTAGCTGGTAAGTCAGCTATTTAAGTCAGCTGGCTAGTCACCTGTTTAGGGAGGTAGCTAGCTAATTAATTCAGCTGGCTAACCAGCTTGCTAGCTAATTATATCAGTGAGTTATGTGAGCTGGTTTGTCATCTGGCTCACTAGGTCACTGGCTAGTTACGCTATCTGACTGGCAGGATGGGTATCTACTTAAATCAGCTAGTTAAGACAACTGGTTAGCCAGCTGTCTAGCTAGGTGACTGGCAAGTTTAGCCGGCTGGTTAGCAGGCTCATCTGCTATGTGGCCAGGTAGTTAAGATTGCTGGCTACCCAGACGAGCAGCAGAGAGGCTGGCTATTTTAGCCAGCTGGCTATTCCTCTGTCCAACCAGTCAGCTGGCTATTTAAGCCAGCTGGCTAGCCAGATGGCCAGCCCGCTGACTAGATTGCCGGCTGCCTAGCCAACTAGACAGCCAGG
>NW_007167747.1:0-713 GCF_000164805.1 Carlito syrichta
GTTTGCCTCAGTGACTGGTTTTCCTTTCTGATGACTTCCCAGGGAGTAGCCTTCTTATGTGATGAAT
This sequence comes from Carlito syrichta, assembly GCF_000164805.1. Lineage (NCBI taxonomy): Eukaryota > Metazoa > Chordata > Mammalia > Primates > Tarsiidae > Carlito > Carlito syrichta. The sequence continues at coordinate 68 of NW_007167747.1, forward strand.
ATCCCAGTGACTTTCCCCCATCTATAATATGTGTCACCGTGACACACTACTCTGTAATGGGTGCTATAGAGACAGGCCTTCCTCTATTATGGGTAGACCAGTTAATGGATCTCTTCCATGATGTGTTCCTCTTCCAGTGATTGGTCCTCTGCTATTATGGGTGGTTCAGTGTCTGATTTTCTTCTGTGACGGGTATGAAACTGATTTTCCTTCTCTGTGATGGTTGCCACAATTACTGGCCTTCCTCTCTAATTAGAGCCCCATTTACTGAGCCCCTGCTCTTGCTCCTCTGTGATCATTGCTCCTCTGTGATGGGTTCTTCAGTGACTGGTCCTTGAGAGTGATATGAGCCTCACTGACTGCCTCTCCTTTTTGTTGATTACTCCAGTGAGTATACTTCTTCTTTGATGTGTGTCCCAGAGAATTTCCTTTCTCTATACTATGTATCCCTATGACTCACACTCATCTGTAATGGGTGCCCCAGTAACTGGTCCTCTTCTATAATGGATGCTCTGGTGACTAAACCTCCTCTGTGGTGAGTGATCCAATATCAGTCTTTCCTCTGTGGAGGATGTCCCAGTGACTGACTTTCTTCTAGATGGCTGATGGGTGCCTCAGTGTCTGGTGCTTCTCTATAATTGATTTC
>NW_007167748.1:0-902 GCF_000164805.1 Carlito syrichta
TGACTGGTTTTCCTTTCTGATGACTTCCCAGGGAGTAGCCTTCTTATGTGATGAATATCCCAGTGACTTTCCCCCATCTATAATATGTGTCACCGTGACACACTACTCTGTAATGGGTGCTATAGAGACAGGCCTTCCTCTATTATGGGTGGACCAGTTAATGGATCTCTTCCATGATGTGTTCCTCTTCCAGTGATTGGTCCTCTGCTATTATGGGTGGTTCAGTGTCTGATTTTCTTCTGTGACGGGTATGAAGCTGATTTTCCTTCTCTGTGATGGTTGCCACAATTACTGGCCTTCCTCTCTAATTAGAGCCCCATTTACTGAGCCCCTGCTCTTGCTCCTCTGTGATCATTGCTCCTCTGTGATGGGTTCTTCAGTGACTGGTCCTTGAGAGTGATATGAGCCTCACTGACTGCCTCTCCTTTTTGTTGATTACTCCAGTGAGTATACTTCTTCTTTGATGTGTGTCCCAGAGAATTTCCTTTCTCTATACTATGTATCCCTATGACTCACACTCATCTGTAATGGGTGCCCCAGTAACTGGTCCTCTTCTATAATGGATGCTCTGGTGACTAAACCTCCTCTGTGGTGAGTGATCCAATATCAGTCTTTCCTCTGTGGAGGATGTCCCAGTGACTGACTTTCTTCTAAGATGGCTGATGGGTGCCTCAGTGTCTGGTGCTTCTCTGTAATTGATTTCCTCATGACAATCCCTACTCTGTTATGGCTACCCTAGTGACTGGTTTTTCCTGTGATTGATGCCCCAATGACTGTCATTCCTTCATAATAGTAACACTAGTAACTAACTCCCCTCTGGAAAGGATATCCTACTTGCTTTGCCTCCTCAATAAAGGGTGCCTCATTGATTAATCCTCTTTTGTGTTGGATGTCAACATGAA
>NW_007167749.1:0-810 GCF_000164805.1 Carlito syrichta
AATCAGCTGGTGGCTAGGTAGCTAGCTAGTTATCCAAACTATATGTCAGCTGTCTAGCTAGGTAACTAGCTCGTTAATTCAGTTAATTAAATCAGCTGGCTAACCAGCTGGCTAGCTGGAAAGTGAGGTAGTTATGTCAGCTGGCTAGACAGCTGGCTAGCTGGTTAATTTAACTAGATAAGAGAGCTGGATAGCCAAATGGCAAGTAAAGTATCTAGCTAGTTATGTCAGCTAGATAGCTACCTCACTATCTAGTGATGCCTTTGAGTTAAGTCAGCTGGCTAGCTGGTTAAATCAACTAGTTTAGTCACCTGTAAAGCCAGCAGTCTAGGTAGGTAGCTAGTTAGATAAGCCAGCTTGCTAGCCAGTAGGCTAGCTGTTCAAGTCATTTAGTTAAGTCAGCTGGCTAGACTGCTGGCTAGGTAGGTAGCTAGCTAGTTTGGTGAACTGGCTAGACAGCTTGCTAGTTTAAGTCAGCTAGGTAAGTCAGTTGGCTAGTAAGCTTGCTATACAGGCAGCCAGCTAGTTAAGTTAACTGGCTACCCAGGTGAGTATCTGGTTGAGTCAGCTAGTTAAGTCAGCTGGAAACCAGCTGGATAGCTAGTGAAGTCAGCTCATTATGTCAGTTGGCTATCCAGCTGGTTACTTACTTAAAAAGCTAGTTAAGTCAGATGGCTATCCATTGGGCTAGCTAGTTATTTCAGCTAATTAAGTCAGCTGGCTAGCTAGGAAGCTAGCTATTATAAGTCAGCTAGTTTGTCAACTAGCTAGCTAGTTAAGTCAGCTGGCTTGCTAGATAACTAGCTAGGG
>NW_007167750.1:0-695 GCF_000164805.1 Carlito syrichta
AAGCCAATTGTCTAGCTAGGTAGCTCACTAGCTAAGTCAGCTGACTAGCCAGCTGGCAAGCTAGTTAGGTCAACTAGTTAATTCAGCTGTCCAGCCAGCTGACTAGGTGGATAGCTAGCTAATTAAGTCAGCTGGCTAACCGGCTGGCTAGCTAGTTAAGTCACCGAGTTAAGTGAGCTGGCTAGCCTACTGGCTATCTAGGTGGCTTGCTAGTTAAGCCAGCTGGCTAGCTGGATGGCTATCTAATTATGTCAGGTAGTTAAGTCAGTTGGTTAGCCAGCTGGCTAGCTAGGTGACTGGCATGTTAAGACGGCTGGTTAGCAGGCTGGTCAGGTAGGTGGTGAGCTAATTATGCCTGCTGGTTATCCAGCTGGCCCTCAGGGTGCCAGGCTAGTTAACCGGCTTTCTATCCCACTGTCCAGGCAGACGGCTGATTATTTAAGCCAGTTGGGTGGCCAGGTAGCCATTCCACTAGCTAGCTAGCCGGCTGCATAGCCAGCTAGCCATCCAGGTAGCTAGCTGGTTAAGCCAGCTGGCTAGTCCTCTAGCCAACCAAGTAGCTAGCTAGGTAAGTCAGCTGGCTAGCCAGCTAGCCAGCCAAATAGCTAGTAACATAGTTAAGTCAGCTAGCTAGTCAGCTAGCTAGGTAAGTCAGCTAGCAAGTCAGCTAACTAATCAGCTAGCTAGTTAAGTCA
>NW_007167751.1:0-705 GCF_000164805.1 Carlito syrichta
CTAATCTCTCTTCTTTTTAAAAAACTTTCATTTTTTTTAATTTGAAAGATGTGGAGTACAATTCAGGGTTAGGTACACAAGTGTCATGATGCAGATACCCTTGTTGATGAAGTGTGCCCTCCACTTCCCCAGGCAGACTCTCAGTACTGCCAATCTCACTTCCCAGCCCCCCTCCTGGCAGTTTCCTGCTATTGCCAATCCTTTTCTTATAGTATTACAATAATTGTTCAAGGTCAGCTTATGAGTTAGAACATGTGATACTCAGTTCTTTCTTTCTATGAAAGATCACTTAATAGTATAGACTCTAAGTCAATAAAGATTGCTGTGAAGTTCATGATTTTGTTCTTCTTTACAGCTGCGTAATGTTCCATCATGCATATGTACCACGTTTTTGTAATCCAGTCCTCTTTTGATGGGCAGCATGGTTGGTTCCATGTTCTTGCTACTGTGCAATGCTGCGATAAACATATGTGTGCAGGTATCTTTTTTACAGAGTGATTTGAGTTCTGCCAGGTATATTCCTAGTAGAGGAATTGCGGGATCATATGTAAGGTTGATTTTTAAATTTCATTGATGTAGTTGCATTCCTATTATCTGATGACCAACTTTTGCCAAAACTTTATTTCTGAGAAATAAAAATAATTAGAGATATATAAAAAGAGATAAAGATAGGTGAGAGAGAGCAAGAAAGAGGGAAAGAAAAGA
>NW_007167752.1:0-787 GCF_000164805.1 Carlito syrichta
TAATGACTGCTGGGTCAAAGTATATGCTACACCTAGAGAACAGTGCTTCAGCTCTTCAGAATATAACCCTCATGATGGTTTCTGAACTGAATCATTGGGAGACCGTTCAAAACTTCAATCAGGATAACAGTGTTTCAATGATGCTGTATTTCTCAGGATCTGTTAATTCCATAGTCATGTGCCTATTATTGCACCTCATTAATCATCAAATTTCCTTTAGTCTGAGCATTTTATGTCAATAATTTAAGTATTCTATGAGTCTTTGGATGATGCTGCTAGCCCAGAAAATGTGGACAAGGGAGAACAGCTTATATCTACAACAAATAGCAATTCCTGTAGAGATGCAACTCTAGAATTGATGAGGACTGAAACAAACAACTTTGCCAAATGGCTGGTTGGACTCTTCAAGAGTTACCAATTTGTAAAAGAATAGTGTATACTTCTGCTACTAACATGTCAAATGTGGCAGTGGGAGAAGGTTCTCACTGAGAGAAAGTTCATACTAATGGGTCAAAAAATAGTCACTATTCTTGCTACCATGACTATTTCATTTATTTGTCCATTGGGCAAGAATTAGGATATTCATGGAGAAAGGTTGGCTAACCACCTCTGCCATTTTATTCATCACTTCTTAAATGCTTCATTTGAGTTAGATGCTCTTTGATGGGCTTTGAACCAAGCTAATATGATCTGCACAATCCGTGTTCATTCTCAAAAGCCCATCTACATACCCCAAACGTTCTCCTTTTCCTTCACCTTATCTTCCCCTGACCCATTCCTACCATAC
>NW_007167753.1:0-7758 GCF_000164805.1 Carlito syrichta
ATTCCTGTAGAGATGCAACTCTAGAATTGATGAGGACTGAAACAAACAACTTTGCCAAATGGCTGGTTGGACTCTTCAAGAGTTACCAATTTGTAAAAGAATAGTGTATACTTCTGCTACTAACATGTCAAATGTGGCAGTGGGAGAAGGTTCTCACTGAGAGAAAGTTCATACTAATGGGTCAAAAAATAGTCACTATTCTTGCTACCATGACTATTTCATTTATTTGTCCATTGGGCAAGAATTAGGATATTCATGGAGAAAGGTTGGCTAACCACCTCTGCCATTTTATTCATCACTTCTTAAATGCTTCATTTGAGTTAGATGCTCTTTGATGGGCTTTGAACCAAGCTAATATGATCTGCACAATCCGTGTTCATTCTCAAAAGCCCATCTATATACCCCAAACGTTCTCCTTTTCCTTCACCTTATCTTCCCCTGACCCATTCCTACCATACAAGCCAGAGAGTGTACATTTACAGTTAACTTAGACCACTTCTTTTTCTGTATCAAAAGTCAAACTAGACAATAAAATTTTAGGCTTGCAGTCCATACAGATTTTGTTGCAACTACTCACCTCTGTCATTGTCGTGGGAGAACAGCTAAAGTCAATATGGGAACAAATAGGTGTGGCTATGTTCCAATAAAACTTTATTTACAAGACTGGAGAATTGGCAAACTTGGCCCATGAGCCACTGTTTGATGATCTGTGTGAAGAAGTAGATCAAAAATGCCTCTTCATATGCCTATGGGAAATTTTCCCTTACCAGCGCTCTGACTGCCATCTATTTTGGCGGCTGCATTCCATTTTGCTCATAGATGTATTTCAAGCTGGCCCATCCATGAACAGAGCCTGGTTTTGTTTGTCTTATGTCAGCTGGTCTAGGAGACTCCTGTAAATCCATAGTGTGAGCTGAGGGACAAGTGTTGATACAGCATAGTTAGGTGATACTGGTATGTTGAATATCTGGCACATAACTTCCTTTTGTTTCTGAATTTGTTCTGTCCTAATGCCAGATTTACTATTTCTATAATGTGATAGATTGCTTCTGTACTCACCTACCTAACTTTATGAATTTATTATCCTGAAAATGCCCAACACGTGGCCAGCAGCTGCATTTTCACAACAATTTTATTTTCTGTGGTGTAGCATTTAGTCTCTAATAGGGCCCATGAGCATTCCAGGAACAGGTTTTTCAAATGATGAGTAATGTTCTGCTGAAAAAGGCATGGCCTTACTCCAGAACACTGGGGAATTTCACTGTTATTCTATTACGTCTACTAGAGAGACTCCATATGCCATTCTTAGCTGCCACAGGCACTTTAGCATCAGTGGTTCATTCATGAACAGAGATGTAGGACACAGCATACTACAGTCAATACTTTTTTGCTTTGGAAGCCACTGTTCTTCTGAAATTCAGTGTGGTCCACCAAAAACTGCATATTCCATAATGATAGAACACACAGAGTGCAATGACTTTTGCATTACTTTGGAAGCCATGATCTAGAACATTTCAGACAATCTTACCTGTGTTTTAGTCTGTTTTCTGCTGCTAGAACAGTATAGCACAGACTGGGTAATTTACAAAGAATAAAAGTTTATTTGGCTCATGGTTCTGGAGGCTGCAAAGTTCAAGAGCATGGTGCCAGCATCTTTCAAGACAGAAACAGGCACAAAAAACAGAGAGCAAATGGGGGCCAAACACATCTTAGTAACAGGGGCTCAAGTCAATGATAACTAAGCCAGTCCCATGATGACATTAATCCATTTGTGAAGGCAGAGCTCTCATGAACTAATAGCCTTTTAAATGTCTCACTTTTCAAAAAAGTTGCACTGAGGATGGAATTTCCAACACATGAACATTTGGGGTACACACACAAACCACAGAAACCCCCAAAAACTTTACCAATGTGGTAGTTCCTTGGATCTCTGTACGGTTGATAGTCTACATGCTTACATGCATGTGTCCTAACATGACCTTCTAAGTATTTGGTTTTTTTGGTTGTTTTTCTCTTTATTATATTCAAATACTATAATGTTTCAGATTAAGTTTTCAAGGAAGGAGATTCTGAGACCAAAATTAGTGTGCAGGACTTTTATAAGGGAATACTTCTTGAAACAACACTATAGAAAGAAAATGAGGAAGTCTGATAGGTCAGAAGATGAGCTATGACACAGTTTGAGCTGAAATAGATTGTGAGACTGGAATGAATCTTATTTTTTAGAATTTTCCCCAAGTAGAGAAAAGTCTTTATACTTCAACACTGGTCTGTAATTGGAGTTAGGCCATCCCAGGAAGAGAACATACATCAGGCTGAGATGTATTTCTTCAGTGGTAGCAATCTCTTAGAGAGTAAAAACTTAGGGTTCCTTATTAGCAGCATGCCAGAAAGTAAAAAAATAAGTCCTTCATTTCTGCAGGGAGATTTGGTCCATTTTTGCAGTATTAACTTTATTAATGTAGAGTACCAATCATGATGTTCTTCTGACTATCAAGGAAATCTGAGATCCTTTGTACATTACTCTAAGAGAAAGCTGGACCATTAACACAATTGAGCAACTAAGTAAAATGGAAATGCTGATATTTCTAAGTAAATGAAAGCTGGTTTGATTCTAATTCTAATTCCTGTTGTGGACTGAAAATAACACACTTTTAAGATCCATGATTCCACACCTAGTGCCCAGAACTTATGTTGAATTTTTCTATTAAGTTTAGTCAGAAGAGTAGTTGTGATGGGGACATCATTCAGTTATTTTTAAATGTTAGTGAACTTAATATGCTGTGATTTGTGTATTTCTTGCAAAGACCATTTCAATGAATCACAAAGGGATATTTTGGGGACCCATAAATCTTAAACAAATATTTTAGAGTAAAGATAATCTTTGCAAGTTCACCTATGAAGCATATTGTGTTTGATTTACTTATATGGTCAGTAAAGCAGTTTCAGAGACTTTCACTTGGCTCTTCCCATCAATGTTGATACTCAAGTACTAGATTTTTTTTTAGTGGGCTCATTGGAGCCAATGTAAGATAGACTCAAGACAGAATCGTATGTGTCCTTGGAATCTATACACGTTTAACAGGGAGTCATGCTAACATTGAAGATCTCCTGGTTGTCAGATCAGCTCCTGCTTCTGACAACACTAAAACAATTTTTTAAAAGTAATATTCGCTTTACCCCAGTGTACAATTACACTGGAGAATGGCTATAGAACCCCTTGGATAATGTTTGGGAGATTACCAAATATGCGTGCTTGTTATGTCATTGCAAAGCCCTCCCTCAAAAACAAACAGACAACAACAACAACAACAACAAAAATCCAACCTCTTCTTTAGGAGATGGGCTCTGTATTTCAAAATAGCACAGGTCTAGAAACTGGGTGAGAGATCATGATTTTCCATTGCTGTGACTGACATCAAATTTCTATTCCCTAGTTCTTGATAGAAGTCCAGCAGTTCTTTGTTGGTTGTCCATCTTTTTCATGTCTAAGAATACCGTAGCTTATTAGTTATCACAAAAATTCCCTGAATCTCAAGTCCCTCTTGTTTCCACTCCAGCCTTATTACCTATTATAGCAATTATATATTCCTTGCCTTACAATGTTAAATGCCACCACCTTACCTCTGTTTCCCAGAGTTCTACCATCCCCTCCCTCAAAAAAAAAAAAAACAGACAACAACAACATTAACAACTTGTAGTGGGGAACTGCCGGGGGTGGGGGTGGGATTGGCAGTTGAGGGAAACTGCTAGGGGAGAGAGGGGCACACTTCATCAATAAGGGTACCTGCATAATCAACATTTGTATACCTAATCCTGAATTGTACCCCATATCTTAAAAAAAACATTGTTAAGGATGATTATTAGATGTTTTGGTTGTAATGATAGAATTGTTTGGTTTAAAAAGAGATGTGTATCTTTTAGAGATGCACACTGAATTCTCATTTAAACCAAGCGTTTACAAACAGTTAAGAAACCAGTATGCAGATTTCTCACAGAACTTAAGGTAGATCTATAACCATCAATTCTGTGATTTTACTACCTGCTCTCTATCCACAGGAAAAGAGATCACTATAGAAAGAAATATACGTGTACTTGTATGTTGATTGCAGCACAACTCACAATTGCAAAGATGTGGAATCCACCTATGGGCCCAACAACTGTTCGGTGGATAATGAAAACATGATGCACACGCACATACACACACCAGCACCACGGAATACTGTTCAGCCATAAAAAATAATGAAATAATGTCATTAGCAGCAACTTGGACAGAATTGGAGGCCATTGTCCTAAGCAAAGTAATACTCAAAAGGAAAACCAAATATTGTGTGTTCTCACTTATAAGTGGGAGCTGAGCCATGGGTTTGCAAATCACCCAGATGGCTATAATGGACATTGGAGACTCAGAAGGAGGAGGAGAATGAGGATGAAAGAGGAACAATTCCCTTTGGGTATAAGATACACTACTAGGATAATGGATACACTAAAAGTCCAGACGTCACCACTATACAATTCGTCCATGTAACTAAAAACCACTTGTGCCCCTAAAGCTACTGGGATGTAAAAACATCAGAAGAAAATAAATTTTAAAACAAGAATGTGATCAGACAATTGATAAAAAGAAACAATAGAAGCATGAGCTGCGCAAAATCAGATTATGACAGGGGAGATAGGGATGTGGTGCCATAAGCATCTTCTAAACTTCCCTTGCCCAAACCCAGAGAATCAGAAAACAGGGCTTTCTTGGCAGGATTCTAACTGGGAAATGAACTCTCACCACCACTCCCCACTCAGTGCCCCTTCCCCCTCCTCAAAGAGCTACTAAGATCATCCATCCTATAAATTTCCAACTCTTCAATGACTTGTGATACACACACACATACACATACCAGCACCATGGAATACTGTTCAGAGAAAGACGCCCATCCAGCCAGGGCTGTGTTGGCTCTATTTCCCACGTAAGGCTCCTTACAACCTCTGCTTTAACCTTACTGAGCTGCTTCTTCAGACCACAATGCCCCCCAGCTGTCCCCTCTGCACCTTCATACTCCCCACCACCAGATTGCTTTCCTCTCTGTAATGCCTTTCCTCCATCACCTTCCTATGAGAATTTCAGGGCCTAGTCAGTTGTCATGACCACCCTGAAGCCCATAGAGGCCTGGATAATGGGTTGCCAGTACTAAATGAAACAAGATTGACCTTAGGTTGAACAGTCAATGTTGGAAGCCCAATGACGAGGACATTTGCTCATCACACTATTCCCTCTGCTCATACGTATGTTTGAAATTTTCCATAACAAAAACTCGAGGTTCACTGCTGGGTCTCCATTGAGGAACAAAACTGCCATTCAAGTAAGAGGAATGATGGTTAATAGAGTTCCCTCCCCTCAGCTTTGAAGTTGAAGTCTCACTCCTCCTGGGCCAGCTCAGCCAATGGCCATACACAGAGAGGACACTATGCCTGGGCGTTTCTGCCCATGGAGACCCCCTAGTGGGCTGGTCTTGCTCTGGGCTCCCCATGGAATTGGTGGAGGCTGTCAGTCTGCATCACAGTCTGGGGCTCCCCCTGCTCCTTTTGGCTTCCTTGTACCTTCCCATTCACAGTGGTCAGATCTGCATTGCACTCTGCAGCCTCTCCCTACCCAATCTTGCCTCCTATGCCTTCACCTTGCCCAGGTGTGTCTCCTCAAGGGATCCACCTTGGCAGCTGCATCCCAAAGGCCTAAACCGACACAGTTGCACTGCAGGCTGCTTCCTGTCCTCTGCATTCCCCACCCCCTTGAAGCTTCAGCACCATTGAAATAACACACCAGAGAGTCAGAACATCATGCAGCCTTTAAATGTTTGCACATAATAATGTTTTTCTCACTAAAAAAATACAAATGGCTGTGTACATGTACAATTTGATTTTAGAAATTATATTTAAAGGTAAACATCTGGTCCTTTGGGGGATATGAGGTCCCACTCCAGTGGCCCTCAGCCTCTCAGTACAAGAAGACCACCTCATATTGCATTGACTAAGAAGTTCTGCCCAAGGTGAGTGTTCCATGACTGACTTGGAATCAATCACTAAATGACTGGCTTAGTCATATTTCTGCAAATAGCCCCACACAGCACCCATCTCCACAGCATTCCTGCCCATTTATGAGAGGTATGGGCAGAGAGACTGAGTGTCTCTGTTCAATCTGGGGTGATGTGGAGCTGCAGAAAGGAAACTACCTAAAAATCCTATCATAACCCTTAATCACACTTGGAACTCGCAGGCACCTGCCAGGCACCATAGCCTCTGTGGTAGGGGCTGTCTCAACAAGGAGGGGAGAGACTGTATCTGCTTACTCTCTGCTTCTCTCCAAAGGGAAGCAGCTTTTAGTCTCAGGTGAAGACAAGAACTGCAACCTCCTCTTTGGATCTCTGCTGTGTTTTCCAACTACTACTACTACTACTACTGGCTACTACTCCTGGCTTGGGGCTCAGGCAGAGGCTCGGGCAGAACATCTACAGCCAGTGCCAGCATGGGAAGTAATCACATGACAGATCAGGGTGTTATTGGAGAACACGAGAAGCTCCTGCCTGGCATGAGCTGGAGAGCTTCCCAGAGTTGAGAGATTGGGCAGTCCTGGCCTGTTCATGACTGGAAAATGAGCTGGCCTCAGCCAGGCAGCAAGGTTCACCTTATGGCCAGCCAGGCTCAGAGGCAGGATCACCAGCGAGGGACTCCACGTCAGCTGGGGTTCTAAGAACAAGAGTTAAACTTCTCTGGGAGTGATGCAAGGGTTTAGGTTTTCTTCTCTGGTCCAAGTTCTACAGCACAAATGCTGAGGAAAAGATCATCAAGCCGCTGTCATTTTCATGAAGCTGCAGGGGGAAATGGGAGGAGAAAATGCATTTTGGTAAGGAAGGAGGCTGGCAGAGAGCTGAGCACAGTGCAGGGTAGAGATGCAGCATGGGAAGGAGACAGATGCAGACGAGGAAGAGATCACCATGGAGACACTGCTCCTCCTGCCTCCTCAGATCTCCCTGTCTTGAGAACTGACATAGAGATCTGGTGTCAGAGTGAATCCAAATATCCTGAAATTCTACTCACCAACCCAGTCTAACACCATGTAAAGGCCTTTGTGCCGATCTGGCTATTCTCCTTTCACTGAACCTCTGTGTGGATTTTTAACACCCCACATGGACAGAACCAGTGCCCAGAGCCTTAACCTTTCCAAGTCATTGCACTGAATGCAGCCTGGGTTAAAGGATGCCCCTCCTCTCAGACTGGCTCTCTCAGGCCTGGTGAATGCTCTCAGTGACAGAGCATGAGGGGAGATCAGGAGCATCAGGAATTCTGTCTAGAAGGGTCTGAGTTGCAGCCAGTAGGAGAGCTCAGAGTCAGCCAAAGGACCAGGCCATACTCAGAGCACAGTCCCCTGTGTAGCAGCCCAGGCCTTCCCCTCCAGGTTCGCAGTGAGATTCTTTCTCTGAGCTTGTGTTGCTCAGTTTTGCCTGACTGCACAACTGATTCTGGAAGAGAGAGAAATGACTGTGTCAGCTGGAGAAGCCCAGAGGACAATATGAGTCATGCCCAGGCTCCAGCATGGACAGATGGAATGTGGGGAAGGCTCAGGAGGAAGAAAAAAGGCCAGGCAACCAGAAAGAGGAAAGCCAAGGACACAGAGAAAGCCTAAGTCAGGGGTCCTCAAACTTTTAAAACAGGGGGCCAGTTCACTGTCCTTCAGACCGTTGGAGGGGCGGACTATAGTTAAAAAAAAAA
>NW_007167754.1:0-946 GCF_000164805.1 Carlito syrichta
AATTCAGATCATTTGTGACCCAAAAAGGATGCAATAACTTTTATAAAGAATTAAACCAGAAAAATAGGAAACAGGAAAATTAAATCCACACATAAAGAACATAGAAGTAAAATTTCTAGTAAAATATACAGCACACAGAGTGCAGAGATATGTTAAAAAGAATATTAATATGCAAGATGAGTTCATTTCTGAGGTGTAATGATTATTTACCTTTAGAACAAAGACAAAAATGCCAATACACTTCTCATCAGAAACTATGCAAGTCAAAAGATACAGAAGTGACATCTTAAAGTACTGAAAAACATTCATGAATTTATGATACTGAGAAATTAATGGAGAATAACACAGCTCTAGACACTGAAAAATCATTTGTTCAAATTCAGTACTGATTGCTGATTTTTGATTAAAGCACTAAGTAAACTAAGAATAGAAGGCAAATTACTTGATGTGTTCATGGAGTCTATAAAATAAATATGGAAATTGAAATTAACAGTAACATGTTAGGGAAACTCCTTAAAATTCAAGAGAGCAATAAGGATTTCTGTGCTCACTCCTTTTCAACATTGAATTGAATCTTCCAGCCAGTGCAATAAACAACATAACATTCAGATTGGGAAAAAACCTATTAATATCCTTAGGTAGTATACAAAAATGGACATAAAAATTCAATAAGTTTATTGAAAAAGCAGAATTACACACTAAGTATGATGCATATAGAAACAACATGAAATAACTAGTTGTGTTCCTGTATGCCTGATACAAATAAAAAGTTCTGCTGAAAGTGACATCATTCTGTAAACCAAAATATTATACAATGCTCAAGTATAACTCTAAGAAAAGATGTCTGAGTACACACAGATGCCTTCAAACATGTGAATGTACTGCAGTGCAAGAGCAGACAATACAATATCATGGTTATATACTCAGGAGAATGAGGCTGCTGTTC
>NW_007167755.1:0-8222 GCF_000164805.1 Carlito syrichta
AAGATATTGGCCTGTAGTTCTTTCTTTGTTGGGTGTTCACCTGGCTTGGGTATCAATGTGATGTTAGCTTGTAAAACAATTTGGGGAGAGTTTCATCTTTCTCTATTGCCTGGAATTCCTTCAGTAGAATTGGTATCAGTTCCTCTTTAAATGTCTTTTAGAATTCTGCTGGAAAGCCATCTGGTCCAGGGTTTGTTTTTTTTTTGTAGGTAGTTTTCTTATTACATACTCAATTTCCTTGATTGTTATTGGTCTATTTAGTGTCTCAATTTCTTTTTGTTTCAACCGAGGCAGGTTGTGTGATGACAGAAATTCCTCCATTTCCTTAAGGTTTCCAACTTTGTTTCCATACAAGTGTACATAAGAGTTTCTAATGATCTTTTGTGTTACTTCAAGGTCAGATGCGACTTCATCTTTTGTGTTTCTGATTGTGCTTATTTGGTTTTTTCTCTATTTTCTTTGGTCATTGTAGCTAGGGGACCATTGATCTTGTTTATCCTTTCGAAGAACCAGCTTTTTGTTTCATTGAATTTTTGTATTATCTTTTTGTCTTCTATGTCCTGGATTTGGGCTTTAATTTGGTGATCTGAATTCTGCTGCTGAAATTAGGGTTTTTGTGGTCTTGCTTTTCCACCTTCCTTAGGTGGCTTGTTAGGCTGTTAATTTGTGATCCTTCCATTTTCTTCATGTGCATTTGTAGGGCTATAAATTCCCCTCTTACTACAGCTTTCATGGCATCCCAGAGAATTTGATAAGGTGTTTCTTCATTTACATTTGTTTCCAGGTACCTTTTGATCTCTGTTGATTTCATCATTGACCCAGGAGTTGTTTAGCATCATGCTGTTAGTGTCAATGTCTTTGTGGGTTGGGGGAGACCTTGTTGGTGTTATTGTTTGTTTTTATTCCACTGTGGTCTGAGCAGGTGCATGGTAAAATTTTTGTCCTTTTAAATTTGCTTATGCTTGATTTATGGCCAAATATTTGGTCAATCTTAGAGTACGTTCCATGTGGTGATGAGTAGAATGTGTATTCGGTGGTCTTTGGATCGAGGGTTCTGTAGGTATCAATGAGGCCCATTTGATCAAGAGTCACATTGCGGTCTCAGATCTCATTGCTGATTTTTTGTCCTGATGAGCTGTCTAGCATTGTGAGTGGGGTATTAAATTCCCCAGCTATGATGGTATTAGAGTCAATATATTTTTTCAGTTTACCTAGGAGCTGCTTTATGAAAGTTGGTGCTCCTATGTTGGATGCGTATATGTTTAGAATGGATAATTCTTGTTGATGAATTGAACCTTTTATTATTATGTAGTGGCCTTCTGTATCTTTTAAAATTTTTGATAGCTTAAAGGGTATTTTGTCAAAGATTAAGATCATGAATCCTCCTTTCTTTTGTGTTCCATTCGTCTGAAAATTGTTTCCCATCCTCTTACTTTGAGTCTGTGAGTGTCCTTTCTAGTGAAGTGAGTTTCTTGAAGGCAATAGATTATTGCCTGGTGATGCTATATCCATTTTGCCATTGTATGTCTTTTCAGTGGTGCATTTGGTCTGTTCACATTTAAGGTAATTATTGAAATGTGATCGTTGATCCCTATCATAATGTTCTTACAGAGTTGTTGTTGTTCTTTCTGTTTGTGTGTTGTCTTTTTTTTGGTTCTGGAGTCGGTTCATGTGTGTTTGTAATCTTTTGCCTGTACTCTTGTGAAGAAGGTTGTTGGTTTTTTTTTTCTTTTTCTTCTGTGTTCAATACTTTCTTAAGTGTTTCTTGTACAGTTGGTCTGGTGGCAGCATAGGTTCTTAGGTATTGGATATCTGGGAAAGATTTCAATTCTCCCTCCCTGATGAAGCTTAGCATGGCTGGGTAGAATATTCTTGGATGAAATTGTTTATCTTTTAGAATGTTGAAGATAGGGCTCCAAGCTCTCCTAGCCTGTAGTGTTTATGTAGATAAATCTGCTGCTATTCTAATTGGTCTTCCCTGGTTGTTAGTCTGACCTTTTTCTCTTGTTGCCTTTAGGATTTTTTCTTTTA
Organism: Carlito syrichta; assembly: GCF_000164805.1. Lineage (NCBI taxonomy): Eukaryota > Metazoa > Chordata > Mammalia > Primates > Tarsiidae > Carlito > Carlito syrichta. Next base: position 2,032 of record NW_007167755.1, read on the forward strand.
AATCTACTTTTTTTAGATGAATTGTTATGTGTCTGGGAGTTGGTCTTCTCATTTTTTGTCTTTCAGGGGTTCTCTGAATCTCCTGTGTTTGAATTTTTTCATCCCTGATGAGATGAGGGAAGTTTTATTGAATGATTTCATGAAATGTTTGTTCCAGTGTGGCCTCTGTTTCTCTCTCTGCCTCAGGAAGGCCAATTACTCTTAGGTTAGGTTTCATGAAGTGATCATTCATCTCTTGAAGGTTTTTTCTGTCTTTTTAGCTTCTTTTGCATGTTTTTGACAGTTTGGGTTAGTTTTGTGCTTTTGTCTTCAAGCTCTGAGAGTCTTTCTTCTGCTTGGCTAATTCTGCTTTCCATGCTTATTAGTTTGTTATTTATATCCATCACAGTATTCTTAACTGCTGTTATTTCTGACATCAGCTCCTTCTTTTTATCCTCTTGTCTCTCTTCAATTTTTTTAAATTCTCTATATTAATGTCTTGATGTCTGTGTTTGTTGCATGCGACCAGTCATTCTGGGGGCTCTTCATTGTTTGTGTTCCAGAATCTGCTTTCTCAGTGTCTGATCTCCCAGGGGTCTTGTGAGATCTATATTCTTCTTTTGGTTTTTCTTCATTTGTGCGTTTATCCCCCCCTACTTTTTCCTTCCCTCTATGTCACTATCTTCTTTAATTCTGTTATTTAGGGGTAGAGCGGTTGTTTTTACTTCTGTTTGTTCAATCTCTTATTTTTCTTTATGTATGCCTTTTTCTTTGTTGAATTCTGGAGTTGCACTGTTGTTTGGGGGTGGTCCTTTTTGAAGTTTTGAGATTTACTTAAGGGGGGAACTGTGATTCAAAATCTATCTGCAGGTCTTGGTATCCGGTGACAGGTGTATGGATCATCTGAAGCCCAGTTCCCACTGCCCTGGAATCTGTCCATGTAGCTGGGCTGTAGGTTTACTCCCTGAAATAAAATGAGGTTAGCAGATAGAAGAGAATGGAGTAGACAGTGGGGAGAAGAGGGGTGTGGAGAGAAAGAGGAGTAAGGGGGAAGCAGATGAGTGTATCAACAAATGGAGAGAGAGACTTAAATTGAAATAGGTAAAAATAATAGACCACGGCTACAGACTAACCAACTCCCATACAAAAATACTAAAACATACAATAATGCTAACATACAAGCTAACCAACCACCTTATTGGTGTGCTGTTCCTCTATACAAAGGTATGGTTTACAGAGAGGAGAAAAGAGAAGAAAAGGAAGAGAAAAAAAGGGAACAAAACAGTAGGAATAGAATCAAGTCATTAAACTAACAGATCCAATTGAGTACACTATGAGACTTTTCGTTTAAGTCCAATTGTCCTTTAAGCTATGATTTCTAGCTGTGTTCTCAGGCTGGTAAATTTGTTTAAAGTTAGGGTTAGTTGCCCCTGACCTGCTGTGAAGGGTAGTTTAGATCACCACTCAGTTCACCACTCAAATCTGGCCTGTGTCTCTTTTTCAAGTTTGTTTTTCCTGTTTCAGTGTTGTTAAATTGAATTGTCAATAGGTGGTACTATCTTACCACTCCAGATGGTCTTTATCTCAGGTGGAACCGGACAGGAGCCAGGCAGAGGCCGGAGATGGAAGCCTGCCTCAGGGCACATGGGAGGAGACCCATGGCTGGCAGGACGTCATGGTGGCAGCAGAGGTGACAGCGATTCCAGCAGATGTTGCCTGCAGGGGCTTCAATGACTGAAGTTGTGGATCACCTCAGGCACAGGTGGCGTGATGTGCTACAGCCACCACTGAGGCAGCGGCAGCAGTGGCAGCTGCTGTGTCTGCAGCTGCAGTGGCTGTCCAGACCACCACGATGCCCCAGTGGTGGCCACGGCTGAGCTCTGTGTGAAGAGCTGTCTGCTGATGATGGAATCTTCAGCCCCTGGGGAGAAAGCCAGAGACCCTCTGTGTTCTCCTTTGCAGAGGGTCTCATAGACCAGGCTGCCCCATTGCCATCTTGCTGGAATTAATTTTCTTATTTTATAATCCTTTTCATGTTCAGATTTAAATATCCTCAGAAAATACATAAAGGAATTATGCAGATAATATAAAAGCCAAAATATAATATTATAATCTAAATCCATTTGCTCTCACATGCAGAACAACATAACTCACCTGTCTAAAATGATTGGTGTTTTATTAAAGTAGTACTTTTCCCCTACAAAAAAGAAAAAAAGTCTTAATAATTTTGGATATGTGCATGGACAGAATTGATAGCCTATATATGAATACATGCCTATTTTTTCATTGTATATAAAAGAAGTTAAAGAATAGTGCTTGAAAAGGACTATAACTGAGGCTTTGTACAGATTATAAACAATATAAAGACAATTCAATTTTTTTAACAATTACATGAGTGAGACAGTGGAGTCAAGGAAGTATAATGAACTAAGGAGAAATTTAGCATAAAATTCTTGAAGACTTTATATGAATTATCTGACACCAAAAAGAGAACAGGATTGACAACAATTAAAATGTTGATTATAATCTACAGACAGCAATAATGGATAAGAGGATTTAGATTCTTGCCAAAATAGACAGAACTATTCATCCTTTACGTGATTAATCAGACCATCGGAGATAGTTGATTAAAACAAGGATTTACTTAAAAGCAACTTTAAGGGAACCCTGGTGATTATATGTGAAATATTTAAAGAAAAAAATAACATGTCCTGGTATTATGTAACAATGATGCATTTTCCTGAGTATCTGGTATAACTTAATAGATGACTACAAAGTGATGAAACTCTATAATGGTTAGTGGTTTTATAACTCTAATTCAAGAAGAATTAATTTGAAATTTCTCTGGAAATTATAAATTGACTCAAGTTGAAACCATTCATTAAACTTGTATTTACATATTTTTGTATTTCAAAAGTATGATAGAGAATTGCCAATAACAATGTAGTGAAGAATCACAGAGTTTTATAAAAATGACTCTAGAAATCATGTGGTTCATATTCTTACTTTTACAGATAATGACACTAAAGCCTGAAAGGGAATAAAAATGTCCTGTTGGTTTCAAAGAATTAGTAGAAAAACTGGAGGAAAAAGGTGGATGTGCTGTTTTTCAGACTATAGTGAATATTATTTTTGCTCCACCCAGTTTCCTTCTATTGTGAGTAGAACTGTCTCATCTCAAAAGAAATGTTCAAAATCCTAACCCCCATTACCTACAAATTCAGTCTTTGCAATGTAATAAAGTTAAGATGAGATCATACTGGATTACCACAATGGACCCTAATCCAATGACTGGTGTCCTTAGAAGAAGAGGAAGATTTGGGAATAGAGACAGGCACAGGGGATGGCAAATGTGAAGGCACAGGCACTTAGGAAGAAGACCATATAAAGACACAGAAACTGGAATGATATGCCTATGAGCCAAGAAGCACCAATGACTCCTGCAACTACTAGAAGCAAAGGAGAGAGGCAAGGAACAGATTGTTCCTCAGAGTCTCCACAAGGAACCTGTCCAAAGCCACAAGAGCATGGCTTCCCCAGGCTTGGGGGTTTAACCCTCACCTCAGTATGTCTAGATTGCAAACCATTGAGTCAAAGAAAATCATTCTAGGTTCTTAAGATTTCGTGTTGTTTGCCTTGTTGGGTTTGGGTTTGACTGGGATCTGCCATTCCTCCTTTCTTTCCTGTTTCTCCCCTTTTGGAATGGGAATGTCTCTTCTATTTCTGTCCCATCCTTGTGTTTTGGAAGTGTATTGCATGTTTGACTTTATAAGTTCACAGTTGAAGAGTCATTTGTCTGAGGATGAATCCTACTATGAGTTTGTTTCAGATTTGATTTTGATGAGACCTTGAACTTCATTATAAAGTTAATGCAGGAACTAGTTAAGATTTTTGGCGCTATTGGGATAAAATGGATGTATTTCATGTGTGAGAAGGGGGAATTTTTGGTGGAACCAGCAGCAAATCTTTCTGGTGTGAATGTTTGTCTTCCCTCAAAATTCATTGTATGAAAATTAATCCCCAGCGCTATAGTATTAAGAGGTTGGACCTTTCAGCACCATTATAAATGACTTTAGTGCCTTTTTAAAAAGTGGTCTAAGAGAGGAAATCTCCCTCTACATACAGACAGTGTTACAATTTTTGGTTTTTACTTTCATATATATATTTTTAAACTTAGGGGAAAAATAATCCTGTATGTATTCTCCCAAATCCTGACCAATTCTCTTGCTTTCCCATCATTGCTGACATACTACATTCTCCTCTGACATAATTTGTTTACAGCCTGAAGAATGTCCTTGTTCACCCTTCCACTTGGTATTCCCCATTTATCCCATTTATTTATAGAGAATGTGTTCCAGGACCCTCAGCAAATGACTGAAACTTCAGATAGTACTATATCCTTTGACGGCTTGAGGTGCAACAGCAAAGCTAGCACAAAGTTCTTTTTCCATCTCCACTATTTCACAGACACAGGATTTGTTCTTACTTATTCTAGGTCTATGCAAGCTCAGCCTACAATTTTTTTTCCCTTAGTAAGTCGAGAACTTTTATTTTTTCACTTAAAGGAAGCACTTCAAGGCTCCTCTTTGGCATATCCGAATTGCCAGCATCACTTTCCTTGCACTTGAAGAGCAGTACAATATCAAATAAGTGTTATGTGGACACAAAGCACTGCAGTACCATGACAGTCTAACTGATAAAACCGATGACTATGTAGCAACTAATGGGCAGTCAACTTGAACAATGTGGGGTTTGCAGACACAAGGATGAGTCAAGCTCATGGCAAACGCGTTCGTCATGTTACTCAGAATGGTATGCAAATTAAAACTGAAACCACAGAAAATGAAACCATGGATACAGTGAACTATTGCATGTGAAGCAACATACAAAGTTGTAGGGAGAAGCTGCCACCTATGAGGAACAAATTCTCACCAGACATGGAATCTGCCAGCACCTTGTTCTTGTACTTCCTAGTCTTCAGAACTATAAGAAATAAATATTGGTTGTTCATATGCCACCTGGTTTATATTGCTTTTGTTACAGCAGTTTAAACAGATTCAGCAGGTAGGCATGGCCGATACTTTCTCACCCTTTTAAACTATTAAATATAAATTGTATTTTTTGTCAGAATAGAACTAGTTATCTTTAAAAAATGTAATCTGACAAATTATCTCTTTTAATTGGTATGCTTAGGCTATCTATATTTACTATAAATACTGACAGGGTTGAATTTAGGGCTTTCATTCTGTTATGTTTCTGTTTGTCCTCAATAATTTCTGTTTTTTTCCCCTGCCTTTTAAAAACGATTTGAGACCCATACCTTCTCCTGCACATGAGAAGATCAAATTCTTCAGGAAACTTACACATGACTGGGTTGACAGCATTCCCTACACCTCCTTCTTCAAGCATAATTACTCACTGACTTTCCTCCAAGGTTGGCATGCTATCTTTGAATTGCTTCCGGATGTACACTTGAGTCTGAGAGCATTTGAGTGTTTTTGTTTTCTTTTTTTTACACAGAACATGGTTAAGAACTGCTTGTGAACTGAAGTTCTTCATAGAGTCATTTGTATGAGAGCAGATCATGGACAATGAATAAATGCACACTTTTGACTATAACCCTGAGCAGTGAAAGATGACTGCCTATTGCACAGAAACAGGAATACCATGTTAAAATAGAAGAAAAAATTTTTTGTTTGCTTATTTGGGGGAACATTGTAAATAATGTTTATAATACTTAAATACATTTGGTTGTTACTAGAGAGATCTAATATGAAGGGTAGTTTTTCGTTATTTAAAACCACATGGAAAAAATATGAGACATATTTATAACACAAGAACTACAGTGCCTGGATACATTCTTCAGCATTTGGCAGTAAATGTGCTAAAACCAAAGTAAGGACTGAATGACAGTGACAGTTGTGTTTTATAGTAATAGAATGTGAGAGTTAGAATCTTTGGACAAAGTTAGCATTTGTCATTTGCCTGTTCTGGCTTTTACCAAGTTGTACCTCAAAATCACATGTTCGCTTTTTTCACTGGTTATATTAAAGAGAGAGCTATTATTTCTAGATATCTACACCTTTGACAAAATGAGCTGCTTGTTTTGAAATCAGCTGAATTCACTAAATTGTAATGTTGCCAGTGTTTTCAACATGGTAGAATTGATAACAGGTATTTTTCTTTTGTTACCAGGCCTTGTTCATCAAAAC
>NW_007167756.1:0-1007 GCF_000164805.1 Carlito syrichta
CTCATACACCTGTTTGTGGATGCTAGAATCAACATTCTGAACCACAGCTTCCCTCTCAATTATACCTCAAAACTGCAAAAAGTACAGATTGCAGCCTATGCTCCAACCTGAAAAGTGAACAAAGCCAGAAGACCCTCATAACGAAGAACAGGATATTGCAGAAGAGAAATAAAAGCAACCCCACCTTTCCTCAAAAAAGGAATTAAAGAAGGGAGGGAAAGAGAGAGAGAGAGAGAGAGAGAGAGAGAAATCTACACAAATGAAGAAAAACCAAAAGAAGAGTATGAGTCTCTCCCAGACCCCTGGGAGAGCAGACACTGAGAAAACTGACTTTGGAATGCAAACAAATGAAGAGCCCCCAAAATGAAGGGTCTCAAATTACAAACGTAGATATCAAGATAATAATAGAGAGATTAAAAAGAATTGAGGAGACACCAGAAGAAACTAGGAAGGAGCTGATATCTGAGATAATAGTAATAAAGAATACTGTGAATGAAATAAATAACAAACTGATAAGCATGGAAAGCAGAATTACACAAGCAGAAGAAAGAATCTCAGAGCTTGAGGACCAAAATATAGAACTAACCCAAACTCTTAAAAACACAGAAAATAAGCTCAAAAAGTGAACAAAACCTTCAAGAGATGAGTGATTACCTCAAGAGGCCTACCCTATGAGTAATTGGACTACCTGAGGCAGAAAAAGAGACAGAGACCACACTGGAACAAACTTTCCATGAGATCATTCAAGAAAACTTCCCTTATCTAATCAATGATGCAAAAATTCAAACACAAGAGATTCAGAGAACCCCTGCAAGACAACAAATGAGATGACCAACTCCTAGACACATAATAATTTGCCTAAACAAAGTAGGCATCAAAGAAAAAATCCTAAAGGCAGAAAGAGAAAAAGGCCAGATCACCTACCATGGAAGACCAATCAGAATAGCAGCAGATTTATCTACAGAAAACCTGCAGGGCTAGGAGAGCTTGGAGCCCTATCTTCAAAG
>NW_007167756.1:2547-3194 GCF_000164805.1 Carlito syrichta
AAGCTCAATCAGAAACACAAAAGATGAAGTCTCATCTGACCCTGAAGAAATACAAAATATCATTAGAGACTAATACGTACATTTGTATGGAAACAAACTTGAAAACCTTAAGGAAATGGAGGACTTTCTGACATCACACAACCTACCTAGGTTGGAACAAGAAGAAATTGAGACCCTAAATAGACCAATAACAATCAAGGAAATCAATTATGTAATAAGAAAACTACCTACAAAAAAAAGCCCTGGTCCAGATGGCTTTCCAGCAGAATTCCACAAGATATTTAAGGAGGAGCTGATTCCAATCCTACTGAAGGTATTCCAGGTGATTGAAAAAGATGGAACTCTCCCCAAGTCATTTTACAAAGCCAACATCACATTGATATCCAAGCCAGGAAAAGAGAACCACAGGCCAATATCTTTGATGAACATAGATGCTAAAATTCTCAACAAGATCCTAGCAATACATCTCAAAAATCATCCATCATGACCAAGTAGGCATCATTCCTGGGATGCAAGGCTATTTCAACATTCATAAGACCATAAATGTAATTAAATACATCAACAGATGTCAAAACAAATACCACATCGTTATATCATTAGATGCAGAAAAAGCTTTTGATAAAATCCAGCACCGCTTCTTGATAAAA
>NW_007167756.1:3214-3911 GCF_000164805.1 Carlito syrichta
CAAGTGGAAAACTATCCCATGCTCATGGATTGGAAGAATCAAACATTTGAAGATGTCCATCTTACCTAAGGTAATCTACAAATTCAATGCAATACCCATCAAATTACCAGCAACATTCTTTCAGACCTAGAAAACACAACACAGGAGTTCATATGGAAACACAAACGTCCAAGAATAGCCAGAACAATCCTCAGCAAAAAATAAATAAAGCAGGTGGTATCACATCACCAGACTTCAAACTTTACTTTAAAGGTACAATCATCAAAACAGCTTGGTATTGGTATAGGAACAGGCATATAGATCAATGGAATAGAATTGAGATTCCAGAAGCAAAACCTCAATTTCTCAACCAACTCATCTTTGACAAAGCCTCCACCACTTACCACTGGGGAGAGGAGAACCTATTCAGTGAATGGTGCTGGGAAAACTGGCTGACCACATGCAGAAGATTGAAACAGGACCCCGATCTATCCCCATGCACAAAGGTTAACTCCAAATGGATCAGAGACCTAAATGTAAAACCTCAAAGCATAAGAATCTTAGAAAATGAAGGACATACCCTCATGGAAATCGGAACTGGCATCCAGTTCCTGAACAAAAGCCGAAACCCACAGGTCATAAGAGAGAAGATACACAAGTGGGACCTTATTAAACTGACAAGCTTCTGCAAAGCCAAAGAAACCATCAAGAGAGCAGG
>NW_007167756.1:4074-12815 GCF_000164805.1 Carlito syrichta
TATGGGGTGGGAGGGAGATGGGATTAACAGTAGCAAATATCTGTCTGGGGATGGGGAAACACCTCTTATCAACAGGGTGCCTGAATGAAACGTAATTGTATACCTAACCCTTAACTGTACCCCACAACATCATAATAAATAATATTAAAAAAAAATTAGACTACAATGCAGCAAGTTAAATAACTGGTGGTTATGCATAACAATATATTATTTGGGCAATATGATATATAACAAGTAACCCCCAAACATTATGTCGTTAATGATACCCTTTTCTATAAAATTAAACCAAATAAGCCGGGCTCGGTGGCTCAGTCTGTAATCCTGCGCCTTTGGGAGGCTGAGGTGAGTGGATTGCCTGAGCCCACGGGTTCGAGACCCACCTGGGCAAGCGAGACCTCATCTCTACAATAAATTAAAAAATCAGTCGGGCATGGTAGCACATGCCTGTAACTCCGGCTACTCGGAAGGCTGAGGCGGAAGGATCACTGGAGCCCAGCAGGTCAAGGCTGCGGTGGCTGGGAGCAGCCACTGCACTCCAGTCTGGGCAACAGAGTGAGACTCCAACTCAAAAAAAAAAAAATTAAACCAAATAAGACACAAAAAAATGTATTAAAAAAGCATGGGATTGATGAACAAACATTTCAGAATTATGTTATCTTAAGGTGTGGAGAGGCAGGGAGATTGGATGAGGTGGAACCACTATGTAGATGCAGGTTTTTCTACTATGGTAGATTGCTGTACTGTGGCCTTAAGATGTCCACACTGCCCTGTATCCACATTCTTGGGTAGTCTTCTCCCATACTGACTATAGGCTTGGTAAATGACTCCCTTTGGTCAATGGAATAAGAACAAACATGATGGGCATTAATTTGGAATGTGCTCTCACATGGAGCTTGCCCTCTGTTGTGGCCCCTGGAAACACTACAGTTGCTGCCATGTAAATACACTTGACCTAGCCTGGTAGAGAAAATGGCCCAGTCACCCCCATAACCCCAACTGACAACCAGTACTAACTGACAGCACCAAATCCCAGATGGCTGTCAGTGAGGTTATTTTAGACTGTCCGTCCAAATTTGCCCAGATTGAAGGAATGCCCCAGGTAAGATTACAGAATTACAAACTAGTAAATTTTAGTTATTTGAAGTCACAGGGTTCAGGGTAATTTATTATGTGGCAAAATACAACTATTTTTTTATGTAGGGTAGCAATTTATTTCATAATAAACAAACAATGAGAGCCCTGTATAAACCAATGATGAGAGTATATATTGTGAAAAAAGAATTACAATTAATCCAATTCTATGCACCTGAGGCTCATTTAAAACAAACAATAACAACAAAAGCAAAAACCCATCTCTTCGCTTGATAAGTATATTAACCTGCAAAACTATCTCTCCATTTAGAGTTATTTGCTCCTTGTGGCAGATTGCTGATTGACAGTCCTTCTTACAACCTTCAATTAATTCAATAACTAGTTCTTCTTAATGAGACCAAAGAGGAAGTGATATGTACAACTTCCAAGTCATCTTATCATAGGATCTTGCCCTGGACTCTCCCTTTTCCTTCCTGTTTTCTGGAAATGGCAAAAGCTAGAAAATCTGATACCAATTTTGGGGATAGCATACCTGCTCTGGTAGCTTGGGTCTCTGGTAGCTTTGTGAACTCAGCACTGTATTACTTACTTGAGTTGCTACATGAGGAGGAAATCAATTTATATCTGCCTGAAACACTATAATTTGGGTATCTTTGTTACAATGCTTCTCAGTTTTTGCTCCAATTAATAAATTCTTCCATGCCAATCTCTACAATATACTTTACTGATCTTTCTGATATAAAATTCTTTTTCAAAATGAAGATATTCTAATTGTTTTGGTTCACTGTAAAAACTTAAGACCAAACAGAAATGTATAAAAATATATATAATTCCTGAGGATGTCAAATGGTTTGGATTTTTTTTTTTTTTTTTTTGAGTTGGAGTCTCACTCTGTCACCCAGAATGTAGTGCAGTGGCCGCTCCTGGGCACCACAGCCTCCACCTGCTGGGCTCTGGCGATCCTACCGCCTTAGCCTGCCGTGTAGCTGGAATTACAGGCATGCGCTACCACGCCTGGCTGATTTTTTGATTTATTATAGAGATGAGGTCTTGCCAAGTTGCCCAGGTGGGTCTTGAACTCGCAGGCTCAGGCAATCCACTCACCTCAGCCTCCCAAAGGCATGGGATTACAGGCTGAGCCACCGAGCCTGGGTGGTTTGGATTTTTTAATTTCATATTTTTAATACATATAAAATTAAACATGGCTAGACTGATGAGATTATACTCTTCATACTGTTATATAATCTGCTTTATTATTTAATGATGTATTACAGATATCTTTCCATGTCATCACAAGTTCTATATAGCAGTTCATCCAATGGATATACTATATAGTATATTTTATTTTAAAACTCTTCGATGTGGTTTGTTTAGACTTTTCACTTTTTCATTTATAAGAAAGTCAGGAACATTCTTACATCAACCTCTTTGTGAATTTGTCTAAATTATTTTATTTAAATAATTTTTAGAAGAGGATTTCGGGCAAGATGGTGATGGAACAGGTTGGATTGTGAGAGTTTCTGCAAAAGTGAGTGTCCATGAAGACTTTCTGCATGAATGGATGTGTACTGGTGGGTGAGTGAAAATCTGTCTGAGGGAAAACGTGGGTTCATGTACCAGGGGATGTCCTCCGGAGGTGACTGCAACCCCCACACTGCCCTGAGATTGGAGCTGCTGGCTTGCAGGATTGCCTGCTGTTCTCAGGGCTCTCCTGAGAAAAGGTTGTGGAATACAGCTGATCCTCACCACCTGGTACCTGGTCCACACCATCACCTGTGACAACAGAGCAGCAAGATCCCCAGGATCTGTGGAGAGTGCTGGTCAGGGAGAGCTGGAGAGAAGCCCCACCACTGGTGAAGCAACACTGACCAGAGCCATTTTATCTGTTGTGGGACCAGGCAGAGATCCGCATTGCCCCACCCAGCTCCACCCAGCCTCCTACCTGGGACCTAGCGTTTATCTCATCAAACTCAGAGAGACAGATACCCTTCCTTCATGCTGGAACAGGCACAGACATATCAGATCTGAGTGTGTGACTTGACAACAGTGACAGCAAACCAGGTGAGTCCAGATGTGATCCACACACCTCCCACAACAGTCCGTGGGGCATCTGACCCACTCTGAGAGCAACTCTATCAGCCTGCACTGAGAGCAGAGGGGAGGGGCTGGAGATCAGAGCTGAAAGGAAGTTGAAATTACAGGACCACTCTTAGAGTGAGTTTTGTTTGTTTTGCTTGGTTTTAGTTTTTAGTTTTAGTTTAGTTTTTGTTTTTTTCTCTTCTCTTTCAGTTTTTGATTACATTTTTGTACTTGCTTTATGTTATTTTATTGCTTTTTTTTAGACTTCCTGATGGTGTATGGGTATTTTTGAGGGAGAGTACTTCAATAGGGGTTTTTTTTTATCAGTTTGTGTGTTTGTATGATTGTATTTTTAAAAATCTTTTCTGTCTTTGTGTCTCTTTTCATTTGGTTTGCCTGTCTGTTTTCCCTCTTTTTCTTCTCTCTCTCCACCTTCCTCTTGACCCACTCCTTCCTTTTTCCATTCTTTTCCTTTTTCTTATCTCATTTTGTATTCAGGGGACAAACCTATACCCATACTGCATGAAAAGATTGTAAGGCAGTGGGAAGTGGGTTCCATGGGGCCCATACTCCTGTCAGCAGATACTGGGATCTTCAGATAGTTTCTGAATCATAACTCCCCCTCAATTAAATCTCAAAACTGCAAAACTTGCAGCCCCCCACCCACAATCCAGCTTCAGAATTGAGTAAAGCCAGAAGATCCACATAAAGAAGAATAGGAGGTTGAGCAAACAGAAGTAAAAGCTACCCACTCCTATCCCTGAAAGAATTAAAGAAGAGGCTAAAAAAAGGGGGGGGGGGGGGAGAAAATCTTAATGAATGAAGAAAAACCAAAGGAAGAATATGGGTCTCAAACAGACCCCTGGGAGGTCAGCCACTGAAAATACAGACTTCAAAATACAAACAATGAAGAGTCCCTAGAATGACTGATCTCAAACTATAAACCTAGGTATCAAGACATTAGTAGAGAGAATAAATAGAGTTGAAGAGAGACAAGAGGAAAGAATGAAGGAGTTGATAGCTGAGATAATAGCAATAAAGAATACAGTGAATGAAATAAAAAACAAATTATAAGCATGGAAAGCAGAATTAACCAAGCAGAAGAATCTCAGAGCTTGAGAACCAAAATATGGAACTAACATAAACTATTAAAAACATAGAAAAGAAGCCTAAGAAGACAGAACAAAACCTCTGAGAGATGAACAATTATTTCAAGAGGCCAAACCTAAGGTTAATTGGAATTCCTGAGGCAGATAGCAAGAAACAGACCACTATGGAAAAAACATTCCATGAAATTATCCAAGCAAACTTTCCTCATCTCATCAGTGATGTGACCATTCAAACACAAGAGATTCAGAGAACCCCTGTAAGACAACAAATGAGAAGCCCAATTCCTAGACACATAGTAATTCACCTAACAATGTAGTATAAAAGAAAAAATCCTAAAGGTAGCAAGAGACAAAGGTCAGCTACCTACCAGAGAATACCAATTAGAATAGCAGCAAACTTATCTACAGAAACACTTCAGGCTAGGAGAGCTTGGAGCCCACTCTCAAAGTTCTTAAAAATAAGCAATTTCAACCAAGAATTACCTACCCAGCTAAGCTAAGCTTCATCAGTGATGGTGAATTAAAATCCTTCCCAGACATTCAATCCACTGCCTCCAGACCAACTTTACAAGAAACACTTAAGAAATTATTAAACAGAGAAGAAAGGAAAAAAAAAATAATGAAAATGCCCTTCCCAAGAATGCAGGAAAAAGATTGACAGCACACATGAATCAACCCAAAAATCAAAAGAAAGACAACAAATAGTAGCAACAACAACAAACTCTATAAGAACCACATGACAGGCATAAACTCTCACATTTCAATAATTAGCCTGAATGAGAACAGATTAAAAGCACCACTGAAAAGAGATAGAATGGTAAAATGGATAAAATATCACGAAGCAACAATATATTGTCTCCAAGAGGCTTATCTTACCAGAAAGGACACTCACAGATTCAAAGTAAGAGGATGGGAAACAAAATTTCAGGTGAACAGAACAAAAAATAAAGCAGGAGTCATGATGTTAATATCAGACAAAATACCCTCTAAGCTATCAAAGATTAAAAAATATATGGAAGGTCACTACATAATGATAAAAAGTCCAATCCATCAACAAGAAATATCCATCCTAAACATATATGTACCCAACATAGGAGCACCAACTCTCATAAAGTAGCTTCTAGGTAAACTTAAAAAAGATATTGACTCTAACATTATTATAGTTGAATACTTAAATACTCTCCCACTCACAATGCTAAGCAGATCATCAAGACCAAAAAATCAACAAGGAGATCCAGTACCTCAACACGACACTTGAACAAATGAACTTAGTTGATACCTACAGAACACTCCACCCAACGACCACAGAATGTACATTCTATTCATTACCACATGGAATATACTCTAAGATTGACCACATCTTCGGTCATAAATCAAGCATAAACAAATTCCATAATACTGAAATACTGTCATGCACCTTCTCAGACCACAGTGGAATAAAAATAAATACCAACACCAACAAAGTTCCCCCAAACCCACAAAGACATGGACATTAAACAACTAAACAACTTCTGGGTCAACATGGAAATCAAAAAAGAGACTAAAAGATACTTAGAAACAAATGAAAATGAAGAAACATCTTACCAAAAACTTCTGGGATGCCATGAAAACAGTACTAAGAGGGGAATTCATATGTCTACAAACACACACGAAGAAAATGGAAAGATCACAAGTTAACAGCCTAACACATCATCTAAGGAAGCTGGGAAAGAAAGACTACCAAAAGCCTAATTTCAGCAGAAGAATTCAGATCACCAAAATAAAAGCCCAAATACGACACATAGAAGACAAAAATATAATTAAAAAAATCAACAAAACAAAAAACTGTTCTTTGAAAGGATAAACAAGATTGATGGACCCCCTAGCTAGATTGACCAAGAAAAAGAGACAAAAAGCCCAAATAAACACAATCAGAAATGTAAACGATCAAGTCACAACTGACCCCAAATAAATACAAAAGATTATCAGAGACTATTATGTACACTTGTATGGATACAAATTTGAAAACCTAAAGGAAATGAAGGTCTTTCAGACATCACACAACCTCTCCAGGTTGAAACAAGAAGAAATTGAGACCCTAAATAGACCAACAAAATCCAGGAAATTGACTATATCATAAGAAAACTACCTACAAAAAAAAAAAAAAAAAAAAAAGCACTGGACCAAATGACTTTCCAGCAGAATTCTATAAAACATACAAGGAAAAACTGATACCAATCCTATTGAAAGTATTCCAGGCAATTGAGAAAGATAGAACTCTCCCCAAATCATTTTATAAAGCTACCATCACATTGATATGCAAACTAGGTAAAGGTTCAATAAAGAAAAAGAACTACAGGTCAATATCATTGATGAACATAAATGCTAAAATTTTCGACAAGAGTCTAGCAAACCAGATCCAACAACACATCTGAAAAATCATCCACTATGACCAAGTAGGCTTCATTCCTGGGATGCAGGGTTGGCTCAATATTCATAAGACCAAAAATGTAATTAAATACATCAACAGATGTAAAAATGAAAGCCAAAAGATTATGTCATTAGATGAGGAAAATGTTTTTCATAAAAAAATCCATCATCCCTTCTTGACAAAAACCCTCAAACATCTAGGCATAGATGGAATGTACCTCAAAATTTTTAGAGCCATCTACAAGAAACCCATAGTCAGCATACTGCTAAACAGACAGAAACTGGAACCATGTCTCCTAAAAAACCAGAACAAGACAAGGATGCCCACTCTCATGCCTCCTTTTCAACATAGTTTGGGAAGTCCTAGTTAGAGCAATCCGACAAGAGAGGGAGATCAGGGGTATAGGAAAAGAGGAAGTCAAATTATCCCTCTTTGTAGATGACATGATTCAATACCTCAAAAACCCAAGAGAATCTGTCAAGAACCTCTTTGCACTGATAAAGGACTTTGGCAAAGTCTCAGGGTATAAAATAAATGTGCAAAAGACAGTCACATTTCTATACACCAACATAAACAAAGAGAAACTCAAATAAAAAGCACAACCCCATTCACAACAGCCACCAAAAAAGTGGAATATCTTGGCATCATCCAAACCAGAGACATGTAAGACTTTTACAATGAAAACTACAAAATGCTGCTCAAAGAAATAAAAAATGACACAAACAAATGGAAAAACATTCCATGCTCATGGATTAGAAGAATCAACATTGTTAAGATGTCCATTCTGCCTAAGGCAATCTATGGATTTAACACAATACCCATTAAATTACCAGCAACATTCTTCTCACACCTGGAAACAACAATGTAGGAATTCATATAAAAACATAAATGACCATGAATAGCCAAAACAACCCAACAAAAACAAAAACCAAAAACAAGGCGGAAGGTATCACACTCCCAGACTTTAAACTTTATTATAAGGTTACAATAATCAAAACAGTCTGGTATTGGTACAAGAACAGGCATATAGACCAATGGAACAGGATAAATATTCCGGAAGCAGAACCTCAATTTCTCAGTCAACTCATCTTTGACAAAACCTTCACCACCAACCACTGGGGAGAGGAGAACCTTTTCAGTAAATGGTGCTGGAAAAACTGGTTGACCACATGCAGAAGATTAAAACAAGACCCTTACTTATCCCTATACATAAAATTCAACTCTAAATGGATCAAAGACCTAAACGTAAAACATCAAACTTTAAGAACCTTAGAAAATGCAGGCGGCACCCTTATGGAACTTGGAACTGGCAACCAATTCCTAATCAAAACCCCAACTGTCCATGACATAAGAAAGAAGACAGACAAGTGAGACTTCATGAAACAAGCTTTTACAAAGCCAAAGAAACCATCAAAAAGGCACAGTCTGGGGAAAAGTATTTGCCAACTGTATGTCTGACAAAAGCCTAATATCTAGGATCTACAAGGAACTCAAACATGCCAAAAAAAAAGAGCCCCATTACAAAGTGTGCAAAAGAAGACATACCAACAGCCTATAGATACATGACAATATACTCAACCTCACTAGTCATCAAATAAATGTAAATTAAAACTACACTGAGACACCAACTAACTCCAGTCAGGATGGCCTTCATCAGTAACTCAAAAAACAACAGATGCTGGAAAACTCTGTGGAAAATAGTTTTGTGATTCCTAAAAGATCTAAAAATCGACCTTCCATATGACCCGGCAATCCAGAGGAACTCAAATCACTCTCTGAAAAAGATACCTGCATCTGTATGTTTATTGCAACTTTTTTCACAATAGCAAAAACATGGAACCAACTGAGCTGTCCATTGAAAGAGGACTGGATTAAAAAAATGTGTTACATATACACAATGACATATTACACAATCATAACAAACAAAATTGTGAACTTCACACCAACTTGTATGGACTTAGAGTCTGTAATACTGAGAGATCTATCACAGGAACAAAGAACTGAGTATCACATGTTCTCACTCATAAGCAGACCTTGAGCAATTATTGTAA
>NW_007167757.1:0-419 GCF_000164805.1 Carlito syrichta
GAATGGAGAGAAATGGGATGGATTGGTAGGGAATAGAGAGGAATGGAATAGAATGGAGTGGAATGGAATGGAATGAAAACGATAGGAATGGAGAGTAATGCAGAGAATTGGAATGGAGAAGAAAAAAGTGCAATGGAATGGAATGGAAAGGATTGAAATGTAGTGGAATGGCATGTAGGGGAATGGAATGGAATGGAGAGGTATGGGAGAATGAAATGGGGAGAACAGCAATGGAATGGGATTGAATGTAGAAGAATGGCATAGAATGGGACGGAATGAAGTGCAATGAAATGGAGTGGTGTGCAATGGAACGGAATGGAATGCAATGGAGAGGATTGGAATGGAACGTAATTCAATGCAATGGAAGGAAATGGGATGGAGAGGAATGGAATGGAGTGAAATGGAATGGAATGAAATGG
>NW_007167758.1:0-358 GCF_000164805.1 Carlito syrichta
GAATGGAAAGGAATGGAGTAGAAAGGAATGCAGTGGAGTGGAAAGGAATGAAGAAGAATGGAATGTAAATGAAAGGAATGGAAGGGTAGGGAATGGAATAGATGGAGAGGAATGGAATGGAGAGGAATGGGATGGAATGGAATGGAATGGAATGAAGTGGAGTGGAATTAAATGGAATGGAAAGGAATGGAAAGGAATGCAATGGACTGGAGAGGAAAGGAATGGAATGGAATCAAATGGAATGGAATGGAGTGGAATGGAATTGAGTGAATGGAATGGAGTGGAAATGAATGGACAGGAAAGGAATGGAATGGAATGGGCTGGAATGGAGAGGAATGGAATGCAATGGAATGGATTC
>NW_007167759.1:0-1383 GCF_000164805.1 Carlito syrichta
GAGAGGAATGGGATGGAATGGAATGGAGAGGAATGGACTGGAATGGAATGGGAAAGAAAGGAATTGAATGGAATAGAATGGAGAAGAATGTAATTGAATGGAATGGAAAGGAGTTGAATGGAATGGAGTGAATTGGAAAGGAATGGAATGGAATGGAACGGAATGGTAAGGAATCAAAAGGAATGGAATCGAATGGAATGTAAAGGAATGGAATGGAGAAGAATGGAATGGAAAGGAGAAGAATGGAGTGGGGAAGAATGGAATGGAATGGAATGGAAAATAATGGGATATAATGTAAAATAATTGAGAGAAATGGAATGGAATGCAATGGAATGGAGACGAATGGAATGGATTGGAATGGAGAGGAAAGTATTGGAATGGAATGGAGATGAATGTAGAGGAATTGAATGGAGTGGACTCGAAAGGAAGGGATTGGAATGAGGAGGCATAGAATGGAATGGAGAGTAATGGAATGAAAGGAATGGAATGGAATAGAATGGTGATGAAAGGTAAGGAATGAAAGAGAGTGCAATGAAATGGAGGGGATTCGAATGAAATGGAATGGAATGGTTCAGTATGGCAAGGAATGGAATGGATTGGAATGGAGTGGAGAGGAATGGAATGGCAAAAATGGAAGGGAATGGAATGGAATGGATTAGAAAGGAATGGACAGGAATTGAATGGAATGGAATGGGGAGGAATAGAATGCGATGGAATGGAATGAAGTGGAATGGAGAGTAATGGAATGGAATGGAATGGAGTAGAATGGAATGGAATGGAGTAGAAAGGAATGCAGTGGAGTGGAAAGGAATGAAGAAGAATGGAATGGAAATGAAAGGAATGGAATGGAATTGAATGTAGTGGATTGCAATGGAGATGAAAAGAGAGGAATGGAATGGAAAGTAATTGAATGGAATAGAATGGAAAGGATTGGAATGGGATGGACGGGAATTTAGAGGAATGCAATGGAATGGAGAGGAATGGAGACGAATGTGATAGAATGGAATGGGGAGGAATGGAATGGAATGGAGAGGAAAGGCATAGAATGGGATGGAATAAAGTGGAATTTAATGGAGTGTAGGGGAATGGATTGGAGTGGAGTGGAATGGAATGGAATGGAGAAGAATTGAATGGAATGGAGAGGAATGGAATGGAATGGAGAGGAATGGAATGAAATGGAGTGCAGAGTAATGGAAATGAAGAGGAATGCAATGGATTGGAAAGGAATGGATGGAGATAAAAGGAGAGGAAAGGAATGCAGAAAATGGAGAGAAATGGAATGCAATGGATTGCCATGGAATGGTGTGGAATGCAGAGGAATGAAATGGAATGAAATTGAATGGAGAGGAATGGTATAGAATGGGATGAAATAAACTGGAATGG
>NW_007167760.1:0-434 GCF_000164805.1 Carlito syrichta
AATGAAATGGAGTGCAGAGTAATGGAAATGAAGAGGAATGCAATGGATTGGAAAGGAATGGATGGAGAGGAAAGGAGAGGAAAGGAATGCAGACAAATGGAGAGAAATGGAATGGAATGGATTGCAATGGAATGGTGTGGAATGCAGAGGAATGGAATGGAATGAAATTGAATGGAGAGGAATGGTATAGAATGGGAAGAAATAAACTGGAATGGAATGGATTAGATTGGAAATGAATGGAATTGGATGGAATGGAGTGGAATGGAATGGAATGGGCACTAAAGGAAGGGAATGGAATGGTATAGAATGCAGAGGACTGGAATGAAATGTAATGGACAGGTATGGAATGAAGTGGAATGGAATGCAATGGAGAAGAATGGAATGGAGAGGAATGGGATGGAATGGAATGGAATGGAGAGGAATGCAATAGAATA
>NW_007167761.1:0-542 GCF_000164805.1 Carlito syrichta
GAAATAGAATAGAATGGAATGGAATGGATCGGAATGGTGATTAATGGAATGGAATGAAATGGAATGGAATGGAATGGAAGGGTGAGGAATGGAATAGAATGAAATGGAATAGAATGGAATGGACAGGAATGAAATGGAGAGTATAGGAAAGGAGAGGTATAGAATGGAATGGAATGGAATATAATAGGGAGGAATGGAATAGAGAGGAATGGAATAGAAAGGAATAGAATGGAGTGGAATGCAATAGAATTGAGAGGAATTGAGAGGAATGGAATGAAGAAGAAAGGGGAGGAAAAGAATAGAATAGAGAAGGAATGGAATGCGATGGAATGGAATGAAGTGGTATGGAGACGAAAGTAATGGAATGGAATGGAGTAGAATGGAATGGAGTTGAGTGGAAAGGAATATAGAAGAATGGAATGGAAATGAATGCAATGGAAGGGAAGGGAATAGAATGGATAGGAATTTAATGGAATGGAAAAGAATAGAATGGAATCAGAGAAATGGTATGGAATGGAATGTAGAGCAATGGTATGGAATGG
>NW_007167762.1:0-745 GCF_000164805.1 Carlito syrichta
TCAGGGTATCAAACCAATACATTCCAGGAAAAGAGTATTACCAAGAGAACATTTATTATGTTAAATCCTAGCACTTGGGAGTGTGAAACATAAACACTCTAAAGGTGCTCTAAGTTCTTATCCATGCCAACAATCTAGTGTAAGCACCTTCAGAGAGTGGAAATGTGTTGGGGAGGAAGGTGAGATGAGGGGTAGGGATGTGTGCATGAGGTACTTGGCTCTGGTCTTGCACTGGAAGCATGGGTGTGTTTGGGACATGGAGAGACAACAGAATCTCAGCAGAGGGAGCAAAATGAGGCAGGGCAGACACACAAGGGTCTCATAAAGGAAGAGGGATGTTTGCTAGGCTGGGGAGTGTCGAGGTGGGAAGTAGAGAATATGAGACTTCTGTGGCCATCTAGGAACTGTGTGGTGGGTTTGTTGGGGGTTGGAGAGTCAGTGAGGGACTGTTGAGCAGGGGGGTGGGTAGATGAAGGCTATCTTTTAGGAAGGTTAAGTGGCAGTGGTGGTTAGGATGAACGGAACTCAAAGTGTCACATAAATTAGTGTTTTTGCTATAATCCATTCAAGCCTTGAGTCCTCTTCCTTTTTAAACTGAAAATGGTAGAGTCTCTTTCACAGATGCTTTCAACCTCCTACTTACAGGCAAGCACCACCCTATGCTGCCTCCCAAACAGGTTGGTTTTTACATAGCAAAGAAGATAGGGTGTATTTTGTTGCCCACAATGGCTCAGTGCTGCACCTC
>NW_007167763.1:0-769 GCF_000164805.1 Carlito syrichta
AGGGGGCAGGCTGTGGAGCATTCTGTGACCCAAAGAATGACAGAATATTTTGATCAGGAAGGTGGGGATTCATGATAAGGAAATGGCAACTCCTTGGCAACTGAAGTGAATGTACAGTCAATCTAATGACTGGGTACTTAAAAATCCTGTTCTCTATAGGTAGATACTACTCTCTATGCCACACTTGCACACTGAGGGTATGACAGAGTCTTAAAGAATTCATAAAGCTTATGCAACTCTCAAGAACTTGCCCTGAAACAGGGAAGTAAAACACCTACTGTGCAGGATTGTTTGCATCTCCTTCCTCTCAATAACTATTGACAGAACGCAAATGTGCAACTCAATGACAAACAGTCATGGGTATAGCTACAACTATGAACAGAGCTGAGACCAGACACCACAAATACAGACAACTATAAATGCATGTGAGATTGGAAACCACAAATCTCTTAGAGGGTATATAAGTTTTAGCACCAACTCATACACCCAGGTTTAGCTGCCAAGGAAATAATAGCAGGAGTGATTCACATTTATGTTCTTAAAAAAACCAATCACAATGCTTCAACAGTACCTTCAGTCATATTTTATTAGTCCTTGTCCCACTCCATCTTGGGTTAATGTCTTATCCACACATCTGTTTCTTCACTGGTATTTTGGAAATGACAGTCCATTCATACCCTCAGAATTATTTAAGTAATTCTGTCAGAAGTCTGATCTCATGGGTACTGTTTCAGTCCTTTTTGAGGGTCTCTGAGACAGCCCCATTTGT
>NW_007167764.1:0-1858 GCF_000164805.1 Carlito syrichta
GAGGTTTTTCCCTCCTCTTGCCCCTATTGGGACCCTAACACTTCAGCAGGGTCTAGAACATTAAAAACTTATCACAGGACTCTATTAGCTGGTTTAAAGGGAGCAGCCCAAAAACGTATTAATTGTTTCAAAACTACTGAGATTATTCAGGGTCCTGAGAAATCACCAGGGTATTTCTTGAATGTCTTCAGGAGACATTCCGTACCTATACCCCATTTGATCCCTCAGCACCCAAAAATGCTCGGACTATTAATTTGACTTTTGTGGCTCAAGTGGTCCCTGACATTCAGAAATAGTTACAGAAACTTGAGGGTTTTGCAGGAATGAATATTTCTCAGCTACTCAAAGTAGCCCAGAAGGTTTTAAATAACCAAGGTGCTAAAAAACAGAAACAGAAAGACAAAAAAAAATGGACAGAGCAACAAAATGGCAGACAAAATTATTAGTTGCTGCCATCCAGGTCTCCCAACCTGGTTTGAGGCCAGCATGAAAAGCAAAGGGAGAAACTAAAAAAAGGAACAAAAGAAAACTGGATGCATCCAGGTAGCCAAGAATCAATGTGCATATTGTAAAGGGCTTTGTCACTAGGTAAAAGATTACCGTTGCCACCCAAAGACAGAGGACCCTAAGTCAGGTTTGGTCCTGCCCTCTACTGGTGAAACTGAAAATAACTCAGACTTAGGAGGCCAGGGCTCCTTTTCCTTAGACCCCCAAGAGCCCATGGTAGCCACCACTACCAGGGCCACCCAGTTCAACTCTTAGTGGACACTGGGGTGGAACTGCCATATCCAAGAAGCAAATTTCTGTCCAAGGGGCAAAAACAAACTGCAAGTTCACCTCCAACCGGACAGTTAATTTAGGTCAAAAATGAGTTAGCCACTCATTTCTAATAGCCCCTGACTGCCCATAACCTCTCATGGGCCAAGATTGGCTCCAGAAACAAAGAACCACAGTTGTGTTCTTGTCTGATAAAAGTAAAATGTATATTCCTAGTGACACTGCTTATCAAACGCTAGTCACTGTTCCACTTTCTAAAAAATATCTCTTAGTTTCTTCTGATTCTCCCACTGAAAATGTCTTATCGAGTTTACTTCTACAGTTACAACAGGAGTGCCTTTCAGTCTGGGTGGAGACCAACCTGCCGGGATTGGTGAAGCATCATTCTCTGGTTGTGGTAAATCTGTTGGAATCAGCTACTCCTGTTCATGTTTGTCAATATCCTATGAGTTTACAGGCCCAGAAAGAAATTGCTCCTCACATCCAAAGACTCTTAGCAGCTAATATTCTAACACCATGGAAGTCGGCATGGGATACTCCCTGCTTGCCAGTTCAAAAACTGGGAATGTCTGACTACCAGCCAGTTCAAGATCTAAGGGATGTTAATAAGCAGGTTGAAGTCATCCACTCTACTGTTCCCAACCTGCACACATTACTCAACCTGCTTCCCCCTCAACATCAGGTGTATACTGTGCTGGATCTAAAAGATGCCTTCTTTTCTATCCCTTTGTTCCCTGTCAGTCAACCCACCTTTGCTTTTGAATGAACAAATACAGACGTGGGGGACACCAGTCAGCCAACTTGGACCCAGTTACCACAGAATTTCAAAAACTCCCCAACACTTTCTGGGGAAGCCTTGCAACAGGATTTGTCAGGGTTCTGTGCCTTACACCCTGAATGTACTTTACTCCAGTATGTAAATAATCTCTTGCAGCTGCAGACTTGGATATTTGTTTAAAAGGTACTATGGCACTGTTACAACTCCTCCAGGACTTGGGTTACCATGTGTCTGTGAAAAAAACACAGCTTTGCCCAACTGAAGTTTCCTTCCTGGGATACCAGCTAAAAATGGGTTAGCGAG
>NW_007167765.1:0-913 GCF_000164805.1 Carlito syrichta
GAGAACCAAATATTTTAAATTAAAGTATGAACAACAATGAGTAGAAACCTAAAAAGAGGAAGGAAAATGATACTGGTTTTTGCAGATGTTTAGATTAATTGACTGGGAAAGAAACTAAGGCCAGAATAGAGTAATATCAGGAGATGCACCCTATCAGAAAAGTAATGTTCAGCTGTTTGGCACCTTTTTATTGCCTCTCTGAACACAGATGAGAGTTGACAGTTATTATTATTATTATTGTAAAGCAGGATTTATTGAGAGGACAGAAAAGCTCCCACCGTGGGAGGAGACCCCGGGGCTTGCCTAGTTATTATTTTTTAAAAACATGGAACACTTCACGAATATGCACATCATCCTTGCCCATGCTAATCTTCTCTGTATTGTCCCAACTTTAGAATATGCCCCGTCAAAGTGAGTATGACACTGGACCATTTTGAATATAAATATATTAGAAATATGTTTTGGAAATGATACTTTCTCTAAACCAGAAACTAATAAAGTTGGTTATGTAGAAGGCTATGGAAAATAAATTTGAAATGTTGTATTTCTTCTGATTTTTTAAACTATATAAATATTTCACCTATTACCAATTAAATTAAATTTTTTAAACATTAGTTTAAAAGATTCGCATTAGAAGAACAAATTCCAAAAAACAAAAACAAAAACAAAAAAAACCCCAAAAAAACAAAACAAAAAAGAACAAATTCCTTTCATGGAAAGTAGATTTAAAGTAAAGGTTGCTTTTCATCTTTACAATAATTTTATTCCTAAAAGAGAGTATATACCGATTAACACATAACTGTTTTTAGATGAAGAATAAAAAGAAATACCTACCTAAAAATGAAAAGTCACAATTTCTAATTCCAATTGTATCCAACACAACGTTCTGGAATTCTTTGGGTTGTTTAATTAA
>NW_007167766.1:0-336 GCF_000164805.1 Carlito syrichta
AGGAAGCAGGTGGCCCCTGGGATGAGGAGGAGGCTAGTGGTCTGGAATGACCCTAGTGCCAGTGGAGAAGATTCTGAGCTGTGCAAAGATGCGGGAGGTTAAGTCGCCCAACATGGGCTAGGAACAGATGCATTGGAACGTCACCAAGTCGCCCTCACTGCCCATCTGATCATGTCCCTCATGATCTTCTCCAAACTCACTCCCCGTGGTGACGTCGTGACAGGAAGTCAGCACCCAGTAGGACTTTGATGGGAAGAGGTGCACCATCTTGTTCCGTCATTCGCCTGCAGCCAGCATGTACTGGAATGGAGTTCTGCAGACCAGCCGCTCATCCAC
>NW_007167767.1:0-1099 GCF_000164805.1 Carlito syrichta
CCCAATATGGGCTAGGAACAGATGCATTGGAACATCATCAAGTCGCCCTCACTGCCCATCTGGTCATGTCCCTCATGATCTTCTCCAAACTCACTCCCCGTGGTGACGTCGTGACAGGAAGTCAGCACCCAGTAGGACTTTGATGGGAAGAGGTGCACCATCTTGTTCCGTCATTCGCTGCAGCCAGCATGTACTGGAATGGAGTTCTGCAGACCAGCCGCTCATCCACCAGGTGCCATTCTTGTGCCAGAGTTCCCAGCGTGCCCTGCATGCTAGGATTGTTGTCTGGCAACACAGAGACCAGTCAACCGGGAGTCATTCAGACACCAGAGTTCCCAGCATGCGCCTCGAGGCACTC
Source organism: Carlito syrichta (assembly GCF_000164805.1). Taxonomy (NCBI): domain Eukaryota; kingdom Metazoa; phylum Chordata; class Mammalia; order Primates; family Tarsiidae; genus Carlito; species Carlito syrichta. Next base: position 359 of record NW_007167767.1, read on the forward strand.
CATATTCTGCTCCTCACCAAACTTCCAGTGCAGGGACGCAGCTCAGCCTTAAAGTGCTGCAAGCAAAAACGTGCTTTTCTTGCCTCCTGTAGTACCCTTTGATCTCATCTCCTGTCACTCGAGATCAGAGGGGTGGGGTCTGGAGCCTCATCCAATCAGTGGATGCTGATTCAGTAACTGTCCAATCAGAAAGTAGCCGGAAGTGAGAGGGCAGCTTCTGGGCTCTGACCGGGCTTTTTGTATTTTGCGGCTGTGGAAACGCTGAATCATCTCAGAGAGAACTGACTGAAGTGTTTTCACTTCAGTCGCTGTTGCCCTGTGACCAGCAGGTCCTCAGAGTCTGTAGAGAGGATGTCTGGACACCCAGAATACTGGAGATGAGTATTCGAGCGGGTGCGAGAGTGGGAGCAGAGATGGAGCCGGATGACGCGGCTGTGCCGGACTGGCCTCCCCCACAGCTCTGATCCTGGACCCATCCCCGCTGCTGTCTCGGGCTGGTCCACTCGGTGCTGGGTGGGACTGGGCTGGGACTCCGGGGTCCTTTCCCAGCGGTGACCTTACCCACCTAACCCTCTCCAAACACCTCACTCTCCAGATGTTTGGGACCTAGGAGGGCTGTGGGGAGGATCCAACCCGCGTTAGAGGCACATGGTGGGTGAAAGACGGTTTGGCACCAGTAAGACTCCACGCCCGGTCTGAACCAAGAAATTTATTAAAGGGGCAGTTACACGAAGGGACTGT
>NW_007167768.1:0-820 GCF_000164805.1 Carlito syrichta
CTCAGCCTCCCAAAGGCACGGGATTACAGGCTGAGCCCCGAGCCCGGCTTATGAATTTAATTTTTTCTCTGAATGTTTGCTAATAATTTAAGAAAGAAAGCTGTATGTATTGATCTTGTGCTTTGTTTTTTTACAGGTTTCTGTAGAGCAACATTTTCATTCTGTGTTAGTCCTCTGTTGGTTTTTGTCAATTCTAAAAGTGGAGATAATCAGGGAGTAAAGTTTTTTCATCATTTTAAACAGTTGCAAAATCTGACTCAGATGTTTGATTTAATGAATGGAGGTCATAATTTAGGGTAATTTATTACTGATATATCTTATTTTAATTCATTATAGCACTAGGCATGAAATGTGTCTGACTTTTCAGCTCACAAAATTTATAGATTCCTCTAGATTCCTGCCTCTTTTAAAGCTCTAATTATAAGTTTTAGTACAACCTTCTTGATAGTTATACAATTTCTTTATGCAAATTCCCAAATACTATTGAAATTTACAAGTTTCAAAATTGGTTTAGAAAAATATTTTAGAATTTATTCTACGTCAAGCAATACTGTTTGTTTACCTCCAAGAAAGAGCAACTTGCATAAATACAGATATTCATAATAACATTAGAAAATGATTTGCATGGAAGGTTAATGTTAATTTATATATAATATAAATAGCTAATTATTTAACCAAAGTACAGATACTGTCATGGATCTCAATGACAGTTCCTCCAGGGGTATGTGACAAAGAAAAAATCTTGGTGATTGTTCTTTTCAGCTTTCTGGAATGTCATATAACTTAAAATCTGAAGAAAAAAAGAACTAAATAGTATTTT
>NW_007167769.1:0-1202 GCF_000164805.1 Carlito syrichta
CTCGGCCCCTGAGCAACCGGGAGTCCGGGATCACCAGGCATGACTCGATTTTGGAGACCTTCACCGAGATGAAGTTTGCCACATCGCCCCCTTTGGTCTCCGATCCCTTGACTCAGACTGCCTCCCACCTTGTCCTCCAAGGGCATGGGACTGAGGGCCCTGTGCCATAATGCCTGGCATAGACTTGCACATTGTGTTGGCAGGGGTGATACAAAGGAATGCCCCAGGATAAAGGCATCCGCATTCTGTGTCTGGGACTGTGGGTATTACAACACACGACTCCTGTGTGTGCATTCCTGGAGTGACGAGGTCTCACTACATGGTCCAGGCTGGTCTTGAACTCCCAGGCTCCAGTAGTCCACTACCTCAGCATCCCAAAGCCACATCCCAAATTTCTGCTGATCCTCCATCTTTCAGGAATTCTAGGCCAAAGCCTGGGGCCTCCTCCTGTCTGTTCATGATGATCCCCACTAAACACACAAATGGATGCTCTTCTTTCTTTTTCTTTTTTTCCTTTTTTTGTTTGAGTTAGAGTCTCACTCCCTCGCCCAGGCTGAAGGGCAGTGGATTGCTCCTGGCCACCACAGCCTCAGTCCTCCTGGCTCCAGTGAGGTTTCCCCACCCATCCGAAGAGTCAGAAAGACAGGTGCGTGCCACAATGCCTGGCTCATTTGGGATGGAGGGTAGAGACGACATCAGGCCAAGTTGCCTGGGCAGGTCTCAGACCATGGACTAGGGCCAGCCACTGGTCTTGGCCTCCCAAAATACTGGGATGACAAGGCTGAGCCCCTGAGCTTGGCCAAGATACTTAGTTGAAAACGAACCAGAAGGCCTGGAGCTGAGGCCCACGCCTGGAATCCCAGTGATCTTGGAGGCCGAGATGGGAGTTTGGTTGGAGCACAGGAGCCCAAGGCCAGCCCGGACCATGCAGGGTGATCCCATCTCCGCACCAATCCAAACAGGGTGTCTGTGATCCAGGTGCCTGTCATCCCGGCCATGCCATAGGCTGAGGCTGGAGGATTGCTGGTGCCCACAATTTTGAGGAAGGCTGTGAATGACGTTCGTGTCCCGGGACCCCAGTCTGCTTCACAAAGCCAGACCCTGTCTCCAAAAACATCAGAATCATACAGATTCTCAACTGCATGTGCTATGTCCACAGGGCGACCGGGCTTTAGAGTGAGGTAAAATGAGATTGGGGGGAA
>NW_007167770.1:0-871 GCF_000164805.1 Carlito syrichta
CAGGCAAGGGAGCTGACTAGTTAGCTGACCTGAAAGCGAGTGATCCCACTAGTTAGATGAGCAGCTAGCTGAGTTGCTAGCCTACTAGTTAGCTAAGTAACAAGCTGATTTGCTGACTGAACTAGCTAGCTGACTAGCTAGATGGCTATCTAGCTGACATAACTGGATACCAAACAAGCTATCTAGCTGTCTAGCTAGCAGACTTAATTAGCTTGATAGCTGAATAGTTAGCTGTATAGCTGACTTAACTATCTTGTTGGCCAGCTAGCTAGCTGACAAGCAAGCTGAATAACTAACTGACTTAATTAGCTAGCGGAATAGTTAGCTATCTTGCTAGTTGACTTAACTAGCTAGCTGGATAGCTGGCTGACGAGTAGCTGACTAGCAAGTTGCTGGATAGCTGGCTACACATTTGACTTTATTAGATAGCCAAAGGTTTGGCTACACTGCTAGCCATCTGGCTTAACTAGCTAGCTAGCATTTTGGCTAGCTGGTTAGGGAGCCAGCCAGCCAGCTAGTGGGCTGGCCAGCTGGCCAGCCAACCTGGTTAATTAGGCAGCCTGCTGGCTGGACAGTCAGATAGCAAGCACCCTCCTGGTCAGCCTGCTAGCCAGCCAGCTTAACTAGCTGGCCACCTACCTGACAAGACTGCTAAACAGCCAGCTTAACTTGCCAGCCACCTAGCTAGCCAGACGGCTAACTGACTTAACTAGCTGACTTAATTAGCTGGTTTGCTTGCTAGTCATCTGAGTAAATTAGCTCGTTATATAGGTAGCCAGCTGGCTAGCCAGCAGACCTAACTAGGGGACTTAACTAGATAGCCAGCTGTCTAGCCAGCTGACTTAAGTAGCAAGCTACCTAGCTAGGCAGC
>NW_007167771.1:0-907 GCF_000164805.1 Carlito syrichta
AATTCCAGGTTTTTGCTCTATCTGCTTGTCCAGCTCCAGGAAAACAGCCCGTTTGTTATGCCTTTCTAGTGCAATTGTATGGTCAGTTTTCTTAATTACCCAAACCACAGATCTGTAATGTTTCTTTTGCTTAACTATGAAAGACTCAACTTTCACCATTACTACTACATGGCTATTACAAATATAGTTTATTTATATAAATAAAGTTATTTTAAATACAGTTGAAAAGCATAGTTGAACCAATAGCCTGATTCTTACTAGCTGTGTGAAATCTACAACTATAGAACTCCTCTAAACCTAAGTTTTCTCAATTACAACAGAAAAAAATCAAAAAATGAAATAAATGATATTTTGTATGTAAATATAGTTTACAAACACAAAGTATCAGAGTATTAATCTATCAAGTGGCTACAATGCTTTGTTATTGCAAAACACAAAAAAGATCCATGACCTTGTAAATTGGATTAATGAACTACTGAAGGAAGATACCTGTAGAAACCTAGAATAAACTTAATTTAGTGTAGTTATTTTTCCTCAGCATAGCCATTTTTGCTTATACCTTACCCTGACATGCTTTGAACCTAGCACAAGTTAGAGATAATAGATAAATTTCCAATACGCAGGTTTTTGGAGACATTCAGACATTTTTAAAGTACATTTTACTGCCGGGCTCAGTGGCTCAGCCTGTAATCCTATGCTTTGGGAGGCCGAGATGAGTGGATTGCCAGAGCCCACGGGTTCGAGACCGACCTGGGCAACTTGGCAAGACCTCATCTCTACAATAAAGATAGAAAAACTAACCAGGCGTGGTAGCACACGCACCTGTAGTTCCAGCCACTTGGAAGGCTGAGGTGGAAAGGATCGCCGGAGCCCAGCGAGTCTAGGCTGCAGTGGCTGGGAGTGGACA
>NW_007167772.1:0-562 GCF_000164805.1 Carlito syrichta
ACAGGAAAACCCAACAAAAGCAAATCCCAGTCACTAGAACACACGTTATGGAGGAGGCCTAGAAAGTAGGTCACCCATTGCGGAAGAGGGCTTGTCACTGGGGCAAAAATGTGAGGAAGTCCAGTCACGGTGGCACCCATTATGGAGGAGGCCGGGTTACTAGGACATCCATCACAGTGGATGACTAGATATTAAGGCACCCATTAGGGAGGAGGATGTGTTACTGGGGCAAAAATCACTGTGGAGGCACAGTCACTGGGGCACCCATATGAGAGTCACTGTGGCATCCATTATGTAGGCGAACTAGTCATTGGTGCAGACATCACAAAGAAAAGCTAGTCACTGGGAAACTGATCACAGAAGAAAAAAAATCACTCACTAGGGTCGCTGGGGCATTCATTACAGAGGATGGACAGTCACTGAGCCAAGTATCATGGAGGATAGCCAGTCACATAGACACCCATCAGAGAGAAGAACGAGTCAATGGGTCACCATTAGGAAGAGACCCAGTCACTGGAACACCCATCACAGAGGAAGGCTAATCACCTAGGCACACATCATA
>NW_007167773.1:0-740 GCF_000164805.1 Carlito syrichta
AACTAGCTGTCTAATTAGTTGGGTAACGAGTTAGCTAGGTGGCTTTAACTTGTTGGCTGATGATTCGGTCCACTACTTATCTGGTTTAACACGTTGGTTGACAACTCGGCCGACTTGTTCGCTGTCTTAACTAGTTGGCCAACTAGTTGTTCGACTAGTTAGCTGGGTTTATTAGTTGACTGACAACGTGACCCACAAGTTTGTTCGGTTAACTATTTGACTGGCTACTGTTCTGACCTAACTAGTTGGCCGACTATTTGGTCGACTAGTTGGCTGACCTAACTAGTCATCCCACAAGTTAGCTGACCTAACTTGTAACTTGATTAGTTGACTGAAGAGTTGGCCGATTGGTTAGCAGACTTAAATAGTTGGCCGGCTAGTCAGCTCACCAGTTAGCTTCCTTAACTAGTAGTCTGGCGAGCTAGCCCACAGGTGAGCTGACTTAACTAGCTGGCCCGCGAGTGACCGGCTGGCCAGCTGACAACAATTTGGCCGGCAACTGAGCCGACTGGTCATCTAATTTAAGTAGTCAGTTGGCGAATGAGCTGACTGCTCAGCTGTCTTTCGTTGGCTAGTGAGTGAGCCAAATCGTCAGAAGAGTTAACTAGTCAGCCATCGAATGAACTGACTGGTGATCTGACTTAACTAGTCTGCTGGCAAGTTAATCGACAGGTAAGCTGCCTTTACTCGGCCGGCTTGCGAGCCGACAGGTGAGCTGATGTAACTAGTCAGCTGGTGAG
>NW_007167774.1:0-745 GCF_000164805.1 Carlito syrichta
ATATCCCAAAGACATGACTCAGTTACCCAACAAGGAACTGCCTGGTTTGTCACCAGAGTGCCACTGTTTCTAGAATTTTAGAATTTTTTAGAATTTTGCTCTGGTGAAGTCAGCTAGCTAACTAGCTAGCTAACGAGTTACGTCAGCTGGTTAAGTCAGCTAGCCAGCTAGATAGCTGATGAGTTAATTCAGCTAGCTAAGTCAGCTAGATAACTAGTTAGCTAACTAGTTAAGCCATCTAGTTAAATCAGCTAGCTAATTAGTTAAATCAGCTAGCTAAGTCAGCTAGCTAACTAGATAAGTCAGCTAGCTTAGTCAGCTGATTAAGTCAGCTAGCTATCTTGTTAGCTAATTTGCTAAATCAGCTGGTTAAGTCAGATAGCTATCTAGTTAGCTAACTTGCTAAGTCAGGTGTTTAAGTCAGCTAGCTTGCTACTTGGCTAACTAGTTAAGTCAGCTGTTTAAGTCAGCTAGTTACCTAGTTAGGTAACAATTGAAGTCAACTGTTTAGGCCAGCTAGCTAGCTAGTTAGCTAATGAGTTAAGTCAGCTGGTTAACTCAGCTAGCTAGCTAGTTAACTAACGAGTTAAGTCAGCTGGTTAAGCCAGCTAGCTAGCTTGTTAGCTAACGACTTTAAATCAGCTGGGTTAAGTCAGTTAGCTAGCTAGTTATCTAAAGACGTAATTTGGTTAAGTCAGCTAGCTAGGTAGTTAGCTAACAAGTTAAATCAGTTGGTTAAGTCAGT
>NW_007167774.1:969-2284 GCF_000164805.1 Carlito syrichta
GGTCACGAACCCATGGGCTCAGGCAATCCACTCACCTCAGTCTCACAAAATGTGTGGGATTACAGGCTGAGACACCGAGCCCAGCTAAAACCTGGATTTTGCTGCCTGGAGTAAAATCAGAAAGAAGCACCAATTACAGAAACGTGACTTGCCTAGGTGTGCTGAGTGTGGCACACCACAAAAAATGAGTGACTCAGAAAGAAACATGAACAATGTCTTATGTTTACTCAGATTTTTATTTTCTGTACATATTTTTATGATCTGGAGGTGCATCATTAAGACAGTCCTAAAATGCCAAAGACTGTCAGAAACAGTTGATGTATATCCCAAAGACATGACTCAGTTACCCAACAAGGAACTGCCTGGTTTGTCACCAGAGTGCCACTGTTTCTAGAATTTTAGAATTTTTTAGAATTTTGCTCTGGTGAAGTCAACTAGCTAGCTCGTTAGCTAAAGAGTTAAGTCAGCTGGTGAAGTCAGCTAGCTAGCTAGTTAGCTAACGAGTTACGTCAGCTGGTTAAGTCAGCTAGCCAGCTAGATAGCTGATGAGTTAATTCAGCTAGCTAAGTCAGCTAGATAACTAGTTAGCTAACTAGTGAAGCCATCTAGTTAAATCAGCTAGCTAATTAGTTAAATCAGCTAGCTAATTAGTTAAATCAGCTAGCTAAGTCAGCTAGCTAACTAGATAAGTCAGCTAGCTTAGTCAGCTGGTTAAGTCAGCTAGCTATCTTGTTAGCTAACTAGCTAAATCAACTGGTTAAGTCAGATAGCAAGCTAGTTAGCTAACTTGCTAAGTCAGGTGTTTAAGTCAACTAGCTTGCTACTTGGCTAACTAGTTAAGTCAGCTGTTTAAGTCAGCTAGTTACCTAGTTAGCTAACAATTGAAGTCAACTGTTTAGGCCAGCTAGCTAGCTAGTTAGCTAATGAGTTAAGTCAGCTGGTTAACTCAGCTAGCTAGCTAGTTAACTAACGAGTTAAGTCAGCTGGTTAAGTCAGCTAACTAGCTTGTTAGCTAACGACTTAAATCAGCTGATTAAGTCAGTTAGCTAGCTAGTTAGCTAAAGACGTAAGTTGGTTAAGTCAGCTAGCTAGGTAGTTAGCTAACAAGTTAAGTCAGCTGGTTAAGTCAGTTAGCTAGCTAGGTAGCTAATGAGTTAAGTCAGCTGGTTAATTCAGCCAGCTAGCTATTTAGGTAATGAGTTAGTCAGCTGGTTATGTCAGGTAGCTAGCTAGTTAGCTAATGAGGTAAGTCAGCTGGTCAAGTCAGCTAGCTAACTAGTTATCTAACGAGTTATGTCAGCTGGTTAAATCAGCG
>NW_007167774.1:2527-4728 GCF_000164805.1 Carlito syrichta
TCAGCTGGCTGGCTCATCAGGAAACGAGTTAAGTCAGCTGGCGAAGTCAGCTGGCTAGCTTGTAGGCTAACGAGTTAAATCGGCTGGTGAATTGAGCTGGCTAGCTTGTCAGCTAACGAGTTAAGTCAGCTGGCGAAGTCAGCTGGCTAGATCATCAGCTAATGAGTTAAGTCAGCTGGCGAAGTCAGCTGGCTAGCTCGTCAGCTAATGAGTTAAGTCTGCAGGTTGATTCAGCTGACTAGGGAGCTAACGAGTTAAGTCAGCTGTATGAGTCAGCTGGCTGGCTAGTGAGCTAATGAGTTAAGTCAGCTGGTTGAGTCAGCTGGCTGTCTCCTCAGCTAACGAGCTAAGTCAGGTGGTTGAGTCAGCTGGCTGTCTCCTCAGCTAACCAGTAAAGTCAGTTGGAAAAGTCAGCTGACTAGCTCGTCAGCTAACGAGTTAAGTCAGCTGACAAAGTCAGCTGGCTAGCTCGTCAGCTAATAAGTTAAGTCAGCTGGCGAAGTCAGCTGGCTAGCTCGTCAGCTAAGGAGTTAAGTCAGTTAGCTAAGCCAGCTAGATAATTAGTTAGCTAGCTAGCTAAGTCAGCTAGCTAACTAGTTAAGCCAGCTAGTTATGTCAACTAGTTATGTCAGTTAGCAAACTAGTTAAGTCAGGTAGCTAAGTCAGCTAGCTAACTAGTTAGGTCAGCTAGCTAAGTCAGCTGTTTAAGCCAGCTAGCTAGCTAGTTAGCTAACGAGTTAAGTCAGCTGGTTAAGTCAACTAGATAGCTAGTTAGCTAACGAGTTGTCAGCTGGTTATGTCAGTTTGCTAGCTAGTTAGCTAACGAGTTAAGTCAGCTGGTTAACTCAGCTAGCTAGCTAGTTAGCTAACGAGTTAAGTCAGCTGCTTAAGTCAACTAGCTAGCTACATAGCTAATGAGTTAAGTCAACTGGTTAAGTCAGCTAGCTAGCTAGTTAGCTAACGAGTTAAGACAGCTAGCTAAGTCAGTCAAATAGCTAGTTAGCTAATGAGTTAATCAGCTAGCTATGTCAGCTAGATAACTAGTTAGCTAACTAGTTAAGTCAGCTGGATAAGTCAGCTAACTAGTTAAGTCAGCCAGTCAAGTCAGCTAGTTAAGTCAGCTGGCTAACTAGTTTATTCAGCTAGCTATGCCAGCTAGCTATCTAGTAAGTTCAGCAAGCTGAGTCAGCTGGTTAAGTCAGCTAGCTAGCTTGTTAGCTAACTAGCTACGTCAGCTGGTTAATTCAGTTAGCTACCTAGTTGGCAAACTAGCTAAGTCAGATGGTTAATCACCTAGCTAGCTATTTGGCTAACTAGTAAAGTCAGCTGATTAAGTCAGCTGGCTAGCTAGTTGGCTAACTAGTTAATTCAGCTGGTTAAATCAGCTGGCTAGCTAATTAGCTAACGAGTTAAGTTAGCTGGTTGAATCAGCTGGCTAGCTAGTTAGCTAACGAGTGAAGTCAGCTGCTTGAGTCAACTGGCTAGCTAGTTGTCTAACTAGTTAATTCAGCTGGTTAAATCTGCAGGCTAGCTAATTAGCTAACGAGTTAAGTTAGCTGGTTGAATCAGCTGGCTAGCTAGTTAGCTAATGAGTGAAGTCAGCTGCTTGAGTCAGCTAGCTAGCTAGTTGCTAACAGGATAAGTCAGCTGGTTGAGTCAGCTGGCTAGCTAGTTAGCTAATGAGCTAAATCAGCTGATTCAGTCACCTAGCTAGCTAGTAAGCTAATGAGTAAGCTAACTCATTAGCTAGCTGGTTAAGTCAGCTAACTGGTTAGGTAACTACCTACTTAAGTCATCTATTAGATAGGTAGCTAGCTAGTTAGCTAACTATTGCAGCTGGTTAGCTAGGTAGCTAGCTAGTTTTCCTAACTACTTAAGTCAGTTGGCTAGCTAGGTAGCTAGCTAGTTAAATCAGCCAGTTAAGTCGGTTGGCTAGCTAGGTAGCAAGCTAGTTAAGTCAGCAAGTTAAGTCAGCTAGCTAGTTAGTTAAGTCAGCTTGTTAAGTCAATTCACTAGCCAGCTAGCTAGCTAGGTAGGTAGCTAGATAAATCAGCTGGCTAAACAGCTGGCTAGCTAGTTAAGCCAGCTAGCTAAGACAGCTGGCTAGCCAGCTAGAAATTTAGGTAGCTAGCTAGTTAATTCAGCTGACTAGCTCATTAGTCAGCTAGTTAAGTCAACTGGCTAGCCAGCTAGCTATGTAG
>NW_007167775.1:0-715 GCF_000164805.1 Carlito syrichta
ATACAGCCTCTTGTTTAATGTCTACTTTAAAGTCTTTAATGAAGCTGGGCTCAGTGGCTCAGCCCTGTAATCCCCGCACCTTTGGGAGGCTGAGGTGAGTGGATTGCCTGAGCCCATGGGTCCGCCTGGGCAGTGAGACCTCATCTCTACAATAAATAAAAAAATCAGCCAGGCGTGGTAGCACATGCCTGTAATTCCAGCTACTCAGAAGGCTGAGGTGGAAGGATCACCAGAGCCCAGTGGGTCGAGACTGTGGTGGCTGGGAGTGGCTAATGAACTCCAGTCTGGGTGATGGAGTGAAACTCTAACTAAAAAAAAGTCTTTAATCACTAATAGTTCAGCTGAGAGCAATAATAGAGAATATAGGTGGATTGAAATGCTGATGCCTGGAGGAGATGATCCCAGTTTAGCTACAAGAATTTCACCACCATCTAATATACCCATCTGCTCTCCAAATAATACTGAGAAGGATTGGATACTGATCCAGTGAGACACTCGGTATCCAAAATGGAGAGAGTGCGTTTATGAATCTAAAGTGGACTATTCCATACTTGGTGAAAAACTACATATTAGTGACTGGGGTCTAAATTTATAACCCTATTCAACTATTTCCACTCAATTCCCCACTAGGTGGCATATTAATGGATAGGTATCCCCGATATTAACAACTACTATCAGGAATAAACAATTAGTTCAACCTTACTTTTGGAGGGCC
>NW_007167776.1:0-767 GCF_000164805.1 Carlito syrichta
GCAGGCCAGCTAGTTAAGATGGCTAGTTAAGTCAGCTGGCTAGCAAGCTGGCTGGTTAGTTAGTAAACTAGTTCAGTCAGTTGGCTAGCCAGCTGGCTAGCTAATTAAGTCATTTAGTTAAGTCAGCTGACTATCCATGTGGCTAGAAAACCAGAGAGCTAGTTAATTCAGCTGGCTATCCAACTGGCTATCTAGTTAAGTCAGCTAGTTTAGTCACCTGGCTGGCGAGCTGCCTAGCTCATTAGTCAACTAATTAAATCAGGTAGCTAACCGACTGGATAGCTAGTTAAATCACCTCATTAAGTCAGTTGGCTAGCCATCTCCCTAGCTAGTTAAAAAGCTAGTTAATTCAGATGACTAGACAGCAGACTAACTAGTTGTTTTAGTTAGTTTAATCAGCTGGCTAGCTAGGTAGCTAGTTAGTTAAGTCAGCTGAGAAGGCAGCTGGCTAGCTATGTAGCTTGCTAGTTATGTCATCTAGCTAGACAGCTAGCTAGCTAGATAAGTCACCTAGTTAATTCATCTGGATAGCCTGGTGGCTAGCTATGTAGCAAGCTAGTTTTATTCAACTGACTAGAAAGCAGGCCAGCTAGTTAAGGCAGCTAGTTAAGTCAGCTGGATAGCAAACTGTCTGGCTAGGTAGTGACCAAGTTAAATCGGTTGGCTAGCCAGCTGATTAGTTAGATATGTCAGCTAGTAAATCTGCTGGCTATCATGTGGCTAGAGAGGTAGAGAGCTAGTTAAAGTTAGCTGGCTAGCTGCCTGGA
>NW_007167777.1:0-825 GCF_000164805.1 Carlito syrichta
TTGGCTAACCAGCTGACTAGTAGGTTGGCTGTCTAGTTAATCCAGATGGCTATCTGACTGTCCAATCACCCGGATGACTATTTAAGCTGGCTATCTAGCCACCTGGTCAGCCCACTAGCTAGGTAACCGGCTGCCTAGCCAGCTAGCCAGCCAGGTAGCTGGCTGGTTAAGCCAGCTGGCTACCCTTTTAGAGAACCAGTTAACTAACTCTTTAAGTCAGCTGGCTAACCAGCTATCCAGCAAAGTAGCTAGTCAGCTAGTTATGTCAGTTAGCTAGTCAGCTAGCTAGTTAAGTCAGCTACCAACTCACCTAACTATTCAGTGAGTAATTTAAGTCAGCAAACTAGAGAGTTAGATAGCTTGTTTGCTATCTAGTTATATCAGCTAGATAGTCAGCTAGATAGTTAAGTCAGCTAGCAAATTGGCTAGTTATTTAACTATCTAGTTGGCTAGCAACTCAGCTAACTGGTCAGATAACTAGTTGGCTCGCTTGCTTTCCATCAGGTCAGCTAATTAGTCGGCTCACTCAACTGCAAACCGGTCAGCAAACTAGTTGCCTTGCTCACCTGCCAAGAGGTCAACTGAATTGTCGGCTCACTCACAGGACAACAGGTCAGCTAACTAGTTGGCTTGCTCGCTAGCCAACTAGTTAAGTCAGCTCACTGGTCAGTTCACTGACTAGTTAACTCTTCTCACCATTCGGTTCACCTGCTATCTGACTAAGTCAGCTGACAAGCTCACTCGCTGGCTTACTAGTTAAGTCAGCTTGACAATCAGCTTATTCACGGACAAATAGTTAATTCAGCTGAGCAGTCGACTCACTTG
>NW_007167778.1:0-757 GCF_000164805.1 Carlito syrichta
TAATCCAGCTAACTAGTCAGCCGACTAGACGTCTGACTGGTTAAGACTGCTAACAAATCAGCCGAGGATCAGCCATCGTGTAAACCCAGATAAGTAGTTGTCCACATCATCTGCCAACAAGCTAAGTCACCTAGCTAACTCAATACCCAACTAATTAAGACTGTTAGTTAATGCATTTACCAAATAGTTAAAAACAGTTAACTAACACATTAGTCAACTCGTTTAGTCAGCTAGCTATCTCAATAGCCAACTACTTAAGTCAACTAGCTAAGTCAGCTCTCTAATAAGCAACCTAGCTAAGTCAGCTACCTAAGACAACTAGCTCACTTGTTAGCTAAATATTTGTCAGCTAGTTAAGACTGCTACCTAAATAGTTTGCTAACTAGTTAAGTCAGCTAGTTATTCAGCTAGCTAGATAGTTAGTTAACTATTTAATTCATGTAGTTAAGTCAGCTAGTTAACTAGTTAAGTCAGTCCGTTAAGTCAGCTAGCTAAGTAGTTAAGTCAGCTAACTAAGTCAGCTAGTTAAGTCAGCTACCTAATTTAGACAACTGGTTAAGACAGCTAGCTAGGTAGTTAGCTGACGAGTTAAGTCAGCAGGTTGAGTCAGGTAGTTAGCTAGTTAACTAACGTGTTAAGTCAGCTGGTTGAGTCAGCAGGCTAGCTAGTTACCAAACGGGTTGAGTCAGCTGTTTGAGTAGGCTAGCTAGCTCATTAGCTAACGAGTTAAGTCAGATGATTAAGTCAGCTAGCTAGT
>NW_007167779.1:0-696 GCF_000164805.1 Carlito syrichta
TGAGTCAGGTAGTTAGCTAGTAACTAACGTGTTAAGTCAGCTGGTTGAGTCAGCAGGCTAGCTAGTTACCAAACGGGTTGAGTCAGCTGTTTGAGTAGGCTAGCTGGCTCATTAGCTAACGAGTTAATTCAGATGATTAAGTCAGCTAGCTAGAATGTTAATGAGTAAGCTAACTACGTAACCATCTGGTTAAGTCAGCTAGCTAGCTAGGCATCTACTATTTAAGTCTACTTGTTAGCTAGGTAGCTAGGGAGTTAGTTTTTTTTAAGTCAGCTGACTAGCTAGGTAACTAGGTAATCAGCTAACTATTTATGTCATCGGAGTAGCTAGTTAATTAGCTTTTTAAGTCAACTAGTTAAGTCAGCTGGCTAGCCAGTTGGCTAGCTAGGTAGCGAGCCAGTTATGTCAGTTGGCTAGCCAGCTGGCAAGCTGGTTAATTCAGCTAGTTAAGAGAGCTGGCAAGCCAACTGGCAATGTAGGCAGCTAGCTAGTTAAGTCAGCTCGATAGCTACCTGGCTAGCTAGAGATGTCTGTAGTTAAATCAGCAGGGTAGCCAACTGGGTAGCTGGTTAGGTCAGCTAGCTTAGTCAGCTGTCTAGTCAGCTGGCTAGGTTGGTAGCTAGCTAGATAAGTCAGCTTGCTAGCCAGCAGGCTAGCTGTTTGAAGTCAGATAGTTAAGTCAGCAAGCTTGCCTGC
>NW_007167780.1:0-1555 GCF_000164805.1 Carlito syrichta
ACCAGCTACCTAGCTGGCTAGCCGGCAGACTTACCCAGCAGGATACCTAGCTAGCAAGCTGGAAAGTCAACTGAATTACCTAACTGACTTAACTAGCTATCTCATTTGCTAGCCAGCTGACATAACTAACTTGCTACCTAGCTAGCCAGCTGGATAGTCAGCTGACTTAACTACTTGACTTAACCAGCTAGACATCTGGCTGGCCAGGTAACTCAACTAGATGACAGCTAGTTTTCCTGATGCCTAGCCAGCTGACATAACTAACTTGCTACCTAGCTAGCCAGCTGGATAGTCAGCTGACTTAACTACTTGACTTAACCAGCTAGACATCTGGCTGGCCAGGTAACTCAACTAGATGACAGCTAGTTTTCCTGATGCCTAGCCAGCTGACTTAACTAGTTCTCTACCTAGAGAGCTAACTGGCTAGGCAGCTGAATTAAATAGCTGACTTGTTTAGTTAGTCAGCTGGCTAGACAACTGAGTTAACTAACTCGCTATCTAGCTAGTCTGCTGTCAAGCCACCTGACATAACTAGCTGACTTACATGGCTGGCCAGATTGTTAGTCATCTAAATTAATTAGCTTGCTATATAGCTAGCCAGCTGACTTAACTAGGTGACTTAACTATCTTGCCAGTAGACTAGACAGCTGACTTTATCTAACTACCTAGCTAGCTAGCTGTCAAGCCAACTGACTTAATTAGGTAACCTAACTAGCTAGCTGATTTAAGGCCTAGCTACCTAGCTAGCCAGCTGGATAACCAGCTGACTTAACTAGCAACCTACCTATGTAGCCCACTCATTTGTCAGCTGACTTAGCTACCTAGCTATCTAGATAACCAGCTGGATAGTTAGCTGAATTATCTAGGTTGTTTAACTGCTAGCTAACTGGCTATCCAGCTGACTTAACTAGCTAGCTACCTAGCTAGGCTGCTGACTAGCCAGCTGACTTAACTTGCAGACTTAACAAACTGGAAAGCTGACTTAACTAGTTAACCTAACCAGCTAGGTACCTAGCTAGCCAGTTGGCATAAGTAGCTGTCTTAAGTACCTAGTTACCTATCTATCTAGCAAATCAGCTGACTTAAGTAACTGACTTAACAAACTAGCTACCTGACATGACTACCTGGCATATATCTAGCTTCCTATCTAGACAGCTGACTTAACTAGCTGAAATACCTATCTAGCCAGATGACAAGCCATCTGACTTAACTAACATTTACCTAGCTAATCAGCTGGATAGCCAACTGACTTAATGAGCTGACTTAACTAGCTAGCCAGCTGGTTGCCAGGTGACTTAACTAGCTGACTTAACCAGCAAGTCAGTTGGCTAGACAGATGCCTTAAATAGCTGGCTACCTATCTAGACACCTGGCTCGCCAGCTGACATACCTAGCTGACTTTAGCTAGCAAACTGGTAGCCAGCTCACTTAAATAGATAGCTACCTAACTAGCCAGCAGGCAAGCTTACTGACTTAACTATCTGACTTCAAACAGCTAGCCTGCTGGCTAGCAAGCTGACTTATCTAGCTAGCTACCAACCTAGCCAGCTGGCTA
>NW_007167780.1:2260-2502 GCF_000164805.1 Carlito syrichta
TAGCTAATGAGCTAGCTAGCCAACTCAAACAGCTGACTCAACCCGTTTGGTAACTAGCTAGCCTGCTGACTCAACCAGCTGACTTAACAAGTTAGTCAGCTAGCTCACTACCTGACTCAAGCTGCTGACTTAACTCGTCAGCTAACTACCTAGCTAGCTGTCTTAAACAGTTGTCTAAATTAGGTAGCTGACTTAACTAGCTGACTTAGCTGACTTAACTACTTAGCTAGCTGACTTAACTG
>NW_007167780.1:2891-3650 GCF_000164805.1 Carlito syrichta
CTGGCTAATTTTCTCACCTAACTACACGGTTGACTAGTGGGCCGACTATTTAACTGACCTAACTAGTCAGCCCACAATTTAGATGACCTAACTTGTCAGCTGACAAGTTGGCAAAATAGTCGGCCAATTGGTTAGCTGACTTAAATAGTTGGCTGGCTAGTCTGCTGACTGGTTAGCTAAGTTAACATAGCCAGTGAGTGACCCACAGATGAGCTGACATAACTTGTCGGCCAGCAAGTTAGTCGACTGCTCAGCTGACAACTATTTTGTCCGTGAGTAAGCCGATTTGTCAGCTGGTTTAACTAGTAAGCCGGGGAGTGAGCTTGTCAGCTGACTTTAGTCAGATAGAAAGTGAGCCGAATGGTCAGAAGAGTTAACTAGTCAGTGAACTGACCAGTGAGCTGACTTAACTAGTCGGCTAGCGAGCAAGCCAACTAGTTAGCTGACCTGTTGTCCTGTGAGTGAGCCGACAATTCAGTTGACCTCTTGGCTGGTGAGCAAGGCAACTAGTTTGCTGACCGGTTTGCAGTTGAGTGAGCCGACTAATTAGCTGACCTGATGGAAAGCGAGTGAGCCAACTAGTTATCTGACCAGTTAGCTGAGTTGCTAGCCGACTAGATAGCTAAATAACTAGCCGATTTGCTAGCTGACTTAACTAGCTAGCTGACTATCTAGCTGATATAACTAGATAGCAAACAAGCTATCTAACTCTCTAGTTTGCTGACTTAACTTACTCACTGAATAGTTAGGTGAGTTGGT
>NW_007167781.1:0-795 GCF_000164805.1 Carlito syrichta
CTCATCCATCAACAAGAAATATCTATCCTAAACATATATGCACCCAACATAGGTGCGCCAACTTTCATAAAGCAACTTCTTGGAAAACTAAAGAAAGATATTGACTCTACCACTATCATAACTGGGGACTTTAATACCCCACTCACAAACCTAGAGAGATCATCAGGACAAAAAATCAGCAAGGAGATCCGGAACCTCAATGTGACTTTGGACCAAATGGACTTAATTGATACCTACAGAACACTCCATCCAAAGACCACAGAATACACATTCTACTCATCACCACATGGAACATATTCTAAGATCGACCACATACTCGGCCATAAATCAAGCATAAGCAAATTTAAAAGGACCGAAATTCTACCAAACACCTTCTCGGACCACAGTGGAATAAAATAAACATTGACACCAACAAAGTCCCCCCAAAACCCACAAAGACATGGACACTAAACAGCATGATGCTAAACAACTCCTGGGTCACTGACGAAATCAAAACAGGGATCAAAAGATACCTGGAAACAAATGAAAATGAAGAAACATCTTACCAGAATCTCTGGGATACCCTGAAAGCTGTAGTAAGAGGGGAATTTATATCCCTACAAACACACATGAAGAAAATGGAAGGAACAGAAATTCACAACCTAACAAGCCACCTAAAGAAGCTGGAAAAGCAAGACCACAAAAACCCTAATTTCAGCAGAAGAATCCAGATCACCAAAATAAAAGCCCAAATCCAGGACATAGAAGACAAAAGATATACAAAAATCATGAAACAAAAGCTGGTTCTTCGAAAGG
>NW_007167782.1:0-530 GCF_000164805.1 Carlito syrichta
TCAGATAGCCAACTCAGCTATTTAAGTCAGGTTTCTAATTTAGTCAGATGGTTAAGACAGCTAGCTAGTTAGTTAAAGGGTTAAGTCAGCAGGTTGAGTGAGGTAGTTGGCTAGTAAACTAACAGGTTAAATCAGCTGGTTGAGTCAGATAGCTAACTAGGTAGCAAACGGATTTTGTCAACTGCTTGAGTAGGCAAGCTAGCTAGTTAGCTAATGAGCTAAGTCAGCTGGTTGAGTCAGCTACATAGCTCTTTAGCTAATGAGGTAAGTCAGATGATTAAGTCAGCTAGCTAGCACGTTAGCTAAGGAGTAAGCTTACTAGTTAGCTAGCTGGTTAAGTCAGTAAGCTAGCTGTGCCACTAACCACTTAAGTCAGCTTTTTAGCTAGGTAGGTAGCTGGTTAGATAACTATTTAAGTCAACTGGATAGCTAGGTTGCTAGCTAGTTTGCTAAGTATATAAGTCAGCTGACCAGCTAGTTTGCTAGGAAGTTAACTCAGCTAGTTAAGTCAGCTGTCTAGTCAGATGGCT
>NW_007167783.1:0-764 GCF_000164805.1 Carlito syrichta
CAATCCTTATTCTTTCTTAGTAAAAGTCAGTGCATTTGCCTGTGTATGAGGATTTCATTTCCCTAGTTTATGCTTCAAAAACCCAAGTTAGTGTTTAGCCCTTAGCAAGAAACCCTGAAACTTTATTGGGTTGGAGGACACGTGTAAACGATATTCCTTTTCCCTTTTAGAAATAGACAGTGCAGTTTCCTGTATATGAGGACTCCCAGTATCCAGATTCCTACTCCCAAAACCTGAATGGTAGTTATCTCTTAGCAAGAAGATCTGTAGGTTTCTTGGATGGAGGCCTCGTGTAACCAAGATTCCTTGTTCGTCCATAGCAACAGGTCGTTAAGTGTTCTGTATATGGGCACTCTCATTACTGAAATTCCTGCTTCATTATCAACAAGATGCCAAGATATTTCCTGGTGATCTATAATTCCAGTTGCTTGGATATCAAGAGAACGACTCCCATAAAGTTCTTGAGGAATTGGAACCCAAGATTCCTGGTCTCTTTTCAAAAGACACACTAAAAATATTGCAATATAGAAGCCCAGATTGCAGATTAAACCTTATCAAGAGACTTTGTTGATTTAGGCGAATGAGAACTCCAAGAACCTGATTCCCTTTCCGTTCTCAGCAAGATGCCCTCAATTTCCCTGTCGATGTGGATTCCAAAACTCTGTGTGAAAAAATGCAGATGCCCAGATGTTTTCTAGGGACCTGAATCCATGGATCCTGGTTACAATTTTATAATTCGTACTAATATTTGGAATCTGCAAAAC
>NW_007167784.1:0-1047 GCF_000164805.1 Carlito syrichta
TTCTTAGTTCTCCTTAGCTAGAGATCATGTGGATTCTACATATGAGGACTGCAATTACCTATAATCCAGCTTCTAAAGCCTGATTGTTGTTTAGCCCACAGCAGAAGACCTGTTTATTTTAAGGACTGAAAACTGCTATAACTCTGATTCTTTTTCTTCCTTGGCAAGGGACTGTGTATTTTCCTGTATATTAGGACTCTCATTAGCTACATCCTGCTTCGAAACTCTGATTCTTTTTATACCTTTCCAAGATGCTCTGTAGATTTTTGGGATTGAGGACTCGTGTAACTCTGATTCCTTACTCTTTGTTAGCAAAAGGTCATGTAGTTGCCTGTAAATAAGGACTCCATTTTCCAGATTCATGCTCGAAAACACCATGATTCATGTTTAACCCATAGCAAGATAACCTTAACCTTTTTTGGGATTAAGGACCCGAATAACGCAGATTTCTTATTCTTACTTAGCAATAGGCAGTGAAGTTTCGATTATGTTAGGACTCACATTACCCAGATTCCTACTTCAAAAACCTGATTCGTGGTTATGTCTTAGGAAGATGGCCTGTAGTTTTGGGGATTGAGGACTCATATAAGGAAGATTCCTTATACTTCTTTAGCAATATGACGTGTAGTTTCCTGTATATGAAGATCTCCACTATCCAGCTTCCTTCTTCACTCTTCAGGATGCCGAGACAGTTCCTGGTGACCGAGAATTCCAGTTTTTTTGATATCAATAAAAAGACGTCCATAATGTTCTTTGGGAACTGTGAATCCAAGATTCCTGATTACCCTTCACAAGACCTCCACAAAATGTGGAAGATTCCAAACCCAAAACCCCAGTTCCTACCTGCCCACCCACTAGAAATTTCTGTATTTTGAGGTCACCTGAATCGAGGAATTTTGTACCAATATACCTTTTGATTCTGGGGTATATGATTATGGTCGTAGAGGGTCCCGGGAAACAAAGGAATTTCTAGGGTCAAATCCTTGATTACAACTAACAAGAGGACCAGAAAGATCCTGAGTATCTGTAATGACATATTTAGCGTAC
>NW_007167785.1:0-1063 GCF_000164805.1 Carlito syrichta
CTACAAAAAAAAGCCCTGGTCCTGATGGCTTTCCAGCAGAATTTACAAGACATTCAAGGAGGAGCTGATACCAATCCTACTGAAGGTATTTCAGGCAATTGAAAAAGATGGAACTCTCCCCAAATCATTTTATGAAGCCAACATCACATTAATACTCAAGCCAGGTAAAGATCCAACAAAGAAAGAGAACTACAGGCCAATATCTTTGATGAACATAGATGCTAAAATTCTCAACAAAATCCTAGCAAACCGGATTCAGCAATACATCTCAAAAATCATCCACCATGACCAAGTAGGCTTCATTCCTGGCATGCAAGGCTGGTTTAACATTCGTAAAACCATAAATGTAATTAAATACATCAACAGATGTCAAAACAAAAACCACATGATCATATCATTAGATGCAGAAAAAGCTTTTGATAAAATCCAGCACCCCTTCTTGATAAAAACCCTTGAACATCTAGGCATACGGGGAACATACCTCAAAATAGTAAAAGCCATCTATGAGAAACCCACAGCCAGCATACTCCTAAATGGACAAAAATTGGAACCAATTCCCATGAAAACTGGAACTAGACAAGGATGCCCACTCTCTCCCCTCCTGTTCAACATAGTATTGGAAGTCCTGGCTAGAGCAATCAGAGAAGAGGAGGCAATCAGAGGTATTCAAATAGGAAAAGAGGCAGTCAAGTTATCTCTCTATGCAGATGATATGATGGTGTACCTTGAAAACCCAAGAGAATCTGTCCAAGGCCTCCTTACATTGATAAAAGCCTTTGGCAAAATCTCAGGATACAAAATAAATGTACAAAAGACAATCGCATTTCTCTACACCAATAATAAACAAACAGAAATCCAAATAAAAAACACAGTTCCATTCACAATAGCCACAAAAAAAATTGAAATACCTTGGCATCTTCCTAACCAGAGACATGAAAGACCTTTACAATGAAAATTACAAAACACTGCTCAAAGAAATCAAAGCTGACACGAACAAGTGGAAAAATATCCCATGCTCATGGATTGGAAGAATCAACATTTGTGAAGATGTCCATCTTACCTA
>NW_007167786.1:0-1282 GCF_000164805.1 Carlito syrichta
CCATGCAAGACTGGTTCAACATTCGTAAAACCATAAATGTAATTAAATACATCAACAGATGTCAAAACAAAAACCACATGATCATATCACTAGATGCAGAAAAAGCTTTTGATAAAATCCAGCACCCCTTCTTGATCAAAACCCTTGAACATCTAGGCATACGGGGAACATACCTCAAAATAGTAAAAGCCATCTACAAGAAACCCACAGCCAGCATACACCTAAATGGACAAAAATTGGAACCAATTTCCCTGAAAACTGGAACTAGACAAGGATGCCCACTCTCTCCCCTCCTGTTCAACATAGTATTGGAAGTCCTGGCTAAAGCAATCAGAGAAGAAGAGGCAATCAGAGGTATTCAAATAGGAAAAGAGGAAGTCAAGTTATCTCTCTATGCAGATGATATGATGGTGTACCTTGAAAACCCAAGAGAATCTGTCCAAGGCCTCCTTACATTGATAAAAGCCTTTGGCAAAATCTCAGGATACAAAATAAATGTACAAAAGACAATCGCATTTCTCTACACCAATAATAAACAAACAGAAACCCAAATAAAAAACACAGTTCCATTCACAATAGCCACAAAAAAAATGAAATACCTTGGCATCTTCCTAACCAGAGACGTGAAAGACCTTTACAATGAAAATTACAAAACACTGCTCAAAGAAATCAAAGCCGACATGAACAAGTGGAAAAATATCCCATGCTCATGGATCGGAAGAATCAACATTGTGAAGATGTCCATCTTACCTAAGGCAATCTACAAATTCAATGCAATACCCATTAAATTACCAACAACATTCTTCTCAGACCTAGAAAAAACAACACAGGAATTCATATGGAAACACAAACATCCAAGAATAGCCAGAACAATCCTCAGCAAAAAAAACAAAGCAGGTGGTATCACAATACCAGATTTCAAACTTTACTATAAAGCTACAATCATCAAAACAGCTTGGTATTGGTACAGGAACAGGCATATAGATCAATGGAACAGAATTGAGATTCCAGAAGCAAAACCTCAATTTCTCAACCAACTCATCTTCGACAAAGCCCCCACCACCTACCAATGGGGAGAGGAGAACCTATTCAGTAAATGGTGCTGGGAAAATTGGCTGACCACAAGCAGAAGATTGAAACAGGACCCCTATCTATCCCCATGCACAAAGGTTAACTCCAAATGGATCAGAGACCTAAATGTAAAACCTCAAACCATAAGAACCTTAGAAAAGGAAGGAAATACTCTCATGGAAATCGGAACTGGCATCCAATTCCTGTACAA
>NW_007167787.1:0-771 GCF_000164805.1 Carlito syrichta
AACAGTATATTGATCCAAAATCCTCGACTCAGGTGACCTCAAATACGGAAAATTCTGCGGGTGGGCAGGTAGGAATTGGGGTTTTGAGTTTGGAATATTCCACATTTTGGGGAGGTATTGTGAACAGGAACCAGAAATCTTGTATTCCCGTTCCCAAAGAATATTATGGACGTCTTTCTCTTGATATCCAAAAACTGGAATTCTCGGTCACCAGGAACCATCTCAGCATCCTGCAGAGTTAAGCAGGAAGCTGGGTAATGGAGGTCGTCATATACAGGAAACTACACGTCATATTGCTAAGGAAGTATAAGGAATCTTCCTTATATGAGTCCTCAATCCCAAAAACTACAGGCCGTCTTCCTAAGATGTAATCACGAATCAGGTTTTTGAAGTAAGGATCTGGGTAATGGGAGTACTCACATAAAGGAAACCTCACTGTCTATTGCTAAGTAAGAATAAGGAATCTGCGTTACTCGGGTTTTCAATCCCAAGAAGCTTAAGGTCACCTTGCTATGGGCTAAACACGAATCAAGGTGTTTTTGAGCATGAATCTGGAAAGTGGAGTCCTTATTTACAGGCAACTACGTGACCCTTTGCTAAGAAAGAATAGGGAATCTGTGTTACACGAGTCTCAATCCCAAAAACCTACAGAGCATATTGGAAAGTTGTAAAAAGAATTAGAGTTTCAAAGCAGGATGTAACTAATGAGAGTTCTAATATACAGGAAAATACACAGCCCCTTGCCAAGGTTGAAAAAGAATCGGGGTTATA
>NW_007167788.1:0-1107 GCF_000164805.1 Carlito syrichta
TTCCTGGACAAAAAGAATCTTCTGTCATATTTGGATGAAAGTCTGGTCTTAAGTTGAACCTGCAATCCTTCCCTTCCCGTGTCTCTTTTTATTTTGAGCAGGAACGATTGTTTTGCCCTTGGAAAATGTTTACTACGTACTTTTAAGGGTAACTAGGAATCATGAAATCCACGAACGAAACTTCTGGGCATCGGCCTTTTGATATACTGAATTAGGAATCCAAATCGACAGGAAAAATCAGGGCATCTTACTGAGAATTAAAAGTAAATCCGGTTCTAGAAGTTCTCATTTTCCGGAATCTACAGGGCCTCTTGAAAAGGTTTATTTAGCAATCTGGGTTTCTGGGTCCCTACATTTTCAGAGCTACTTGCTCCGTGGATACGCTAAATCTGTCATTACAGATGATCAGGATCTTTCTGGTCTTCTTGTTATTTATAATCAAGTATTTGGACTTCGAAATCTTTTCTTTCCTGGGACCATCTACGACCATAATCATATTCCCCAGAATCAAAAGGTATATAGGTAGAAAATTCCTGGATTCTAGTGACCTCAAAGTACAGAAAATTCTTGTGGGTGGGCAGGTAGAAATTGGGGTTTTGGAGTTGGAATATTCCACATTTAGGGAGGTCTTGTGAAGGGGAACCAGGAATCTTGGATTCCAGTTCCCAAGGAACATTATGGACGTCTTTCTCTTGATATTCAGAAACTGGAATTCTCGGTCACCAGGAACTGTTTCGTCAACTTGCAGAGTGAAGCAGGAAGCTGTGTAATGGAGGTCATCATATACAGGAAACTACACGTCATGTTGCTAAGGAAGTATGAGGAATCTTCCTTATATGAGTCCTCACCCAAAATCTACAGGCCGTCTTCCTAAGATGTAACAAAGAATCAAGTTTTTGAAGTAGGAATCTGGGTAATGGGAGTCCACACATAAACGAAACCTCACTGTCTCTTGCTAAGTAAGATTAAGGAATCTGCTTTACTCGGGTCCTCAATCCCAAAAAAGTTTAAGGACATCTTGCTATGGGCTAAACACGAATCATGGTGTTTTCGAGCATGAATCTGGAAAATGGAGTCCTTATTTACAGGCAAATACATGACTTCTGG
>NW_007167789.1:0-1965 GCF_000164805.1 Carlito syrichta
TTCGAAGCAGGATGCATCTAATAAGAGTATTAATACACAGGAAAATTCACAGGCCCTTGCCATGAGGGAATTAGAATCGGGGCTATAGCATTCCTTAGTCCTTAAAATCAACAGGCCATCTGCTGTGGGCTAAACTATTGTCAGGGTTCAGAAGCTGGAACGTAGGCAATAACAGTCCTCATATGCAGAATCTACATGATCTCTAGCTAAGGAGAACTAAGAAACCTCTTTTACATGGTTCCTCCATCACAATATCTACATGACAGGTTGCTAATGGCAAAACAAGAATCAGGGTTTCCAAACAGGATTCTGGGGAAAGGGAGTCCTCATATACAGGACATTACAAGGCCCCTTGGTAAAGAAGAATAAGGACTCTGTGATACTCGAGTCCACAATCCGTAAAATTCCCAGGGTGTCTTGCTGCGGTATAAACTAGAATCAAGGCTTCGTGCTCGTCTGATGTTTCAGAGATATTTGGCTTGTGGGTATTATGAATCAGTCATTTCAGGACTCCAGCAACATTCTGGTCCTCTTGAGAGTTGTAATCGGTTATCTGGTAGTACAAATCCATTTAATTTTCGGGACAATTAAGCCGAGATTCCCGGAAAAAAAGAATCATATTGCCATATTTGGATGTAACTTTGGTCTTAAGATGAACTTGGTAATCCTTAAATTTCCATTTGTACTTTATTTATAGAGGGCCCGAGCGTTTTGCAGTTGCCAAATATTTAGTAAGAATTATTAAAATGTAACCAGGATCCATGGATTCTACATCCCTAGGAAACATCTGGGCATCTGCATTTTTGTACACATAGTTTTGGAATCCACATGAACAGGGAAATTCAGGGCATCTTGCTGAGATCGGAAAGGGAATCTGGTTCTTGGAGTTCTCAATCACCTAAATCTACAAAATCTCTTGATAACCTTTAATCAGCAATCTGGGCATATATGTCACCATTTTTTTGTGTGTATTTTTAAAAGGGACCAGGAGTCTTGCGTCCCAATCCCTCAAGAACTTTATGGGAGTCTTTCTCTTGATATCCAAGCAACTGGAATTCTAGGTCACCAGGAAATACCTTGGCGTCTTGCTGAGAATGAAGCAGGAATTTCAGGAACGGGAGTCCTCATATACAGAACACTACACGACCTGTTGCTACGGAAGAATAAGGAATCTTGGTTACACGAGACCTGCATGTCAAAAACCTACAGACCATCTAGCTAAGAGATAACCACCGTTCAGGTTTTGGGAGTAGGAATCTGAATAATGGGAGTCCTCATATACAGGAAACTGCATTTTCTATTACTAAAGGAAAATAAGGAATCTGATTTATACGTGTCCTCCAACCCAATACATCTTCAGTGTTTCTTGCTAAGGGGAAAACACGAATTCAGGATTTTGAAGCATAAACTAGGGAAAGGAGATCCTCATATACAGACAAATGCACTGACTTTTCCTAAGGGAGAATAAGGAATGTGGGTGACATGTTTTCTCAATTTCCAAAAAATATACGGTGTCTTCCTAAGATCTAAACAAGAATCAAGCTTTCGAAGCATGTAACTGTGAACAGTAGTAATCATATACAGGTAACTGCACAGCTATTGCTAAAAATAAGGAATCTGGGTTATATGAGTCCTCAGTCCTGAAAATTTACAGGTCATTTGGCTGACGGCTAAAGAAGAATCAGGTATTCGAGACATGAATGTGGGTAATAGCAATCCTCATATACAGGAAACTACATGGCCTCTTGCTAATAAAAGAGAAGAAATCTGTTTTCCACGGTGACTCTATTAAAAAATCTACATGACTTCTTACTAAGGGCTAAACAAGAATCAGGAATTCAAAACAGGAATCAAGGGAACGAGAGTCCTCACATACAGGACACTATTTGACCTCCAACAAAGTACGAATAAAGAATCATTGTTGTACGCACCCTCAATCCAAAAAATTCCCAGGTTGTCTACTAG
>NW_007167790.1:0-691 GCF_000164805.1 Carlito syrichta
TAAGTCAGCTAGCTAACTAGTGTCAACCAGTTAAGTCAGCTAGCTAGCATGCTAATTCAGCTAGTTAAGTCAGCTTTCTAATTTAGTCAGCTGCTTAAGACAGCTAGCTAGCTAGTTAGCAAATGGGTTAAGTCAGCAGGTTGAGACAGGTACATAGCTAATTAACTGAAGGGTTATGTCAGCTGGTTGAGTCAGCTAGCTAGCTAGCCAGTTAGCAAACGTGTTGAGTCAGATGGTTGAGTAGGCTTGCTAGCTAGTTAGCTAATGAGTTAAGTCAGCTGGATGAGTCAGATAGCTAGTCAGTTAGCTAACGAGTTAAGTAAGCTGGCTGAGTTAGCTATCTAGCTTGTTAGCTAATGAGTTGTCAGATAAGAAAGCTAGCAAGCACGTAAGATAATAAGTAAGCTAATTTGTTAGCTAGCTGATTGAGGTAGCAAGTCGGCCGAGTAATCAACCAACATGTTAAATTAGCTAAGTTGTCCCCCTACTCATCAGCCAAAACTTTGTAACCTTCTTAGCTCGTTAACCAACTAGTTAAGACAGCTAGATAACTCGTTTACCAACGAGTTAAAACAGTTAGCTAATTCATTAACCAACTCGTTATGTCAGCTAGCTATCTCATTATCCAACTAGTTAAGTCAGGTACCTATGTCAGCAAGTTCACTTGCTAGCTAGCTAAGTGAGCTAGCTT
>NW_007167791.1:0-852 GCF_000164805.1 Carlito syrichta
CCCCCCCATAGTTTGCACTACTGTCAGTCATTTTCTTATAGCAATAGATTGGATGTTCAAGGTCCATTATATGAGTGAGAACATATGATACTCGGACCTTTGTTTTTGTGAGAGGTCACTCAGTATTATAGACTCTAATTCCCTACAGGTTGCTGCAAAATTCATGATTTTATTCTTTCTTATGGCTGCGTAGTATTCCATCGTGTATATGTACCACATTTTTCTAATCCAATCCTCTTTTGGTGGGCAGCATGGTTGCTTCCAGGTTCTTGCTATTGTGAACAATGCTGCGATAAACATACGTGTGCAGGTGTCTTTTTTGTAGAGTGATTTGTGTTCTTCCGGATATATTCCCAGTAGGGGAATTGCGGGGTCATATGGGAGGTAGGTATTTAGAGCTTTTAGGAATCGCCACACTGCTTTCCACAGAGGTTGCACTAATTTACACTCCCACCAACAGTGTAGAAGTGTTCCCTTTTCTCCACACCCTCTCCAGCACCTGTTATTTTTTGAGTTGTTTATAATTGCCATTCTGACTGGAGTTGGGTGGTATCTCAGTGTGGTTTTGATTTGCATCTCCCTGATGATTAATGAAGTTGAACATTTCTTCATATGTCTGTTGGCTGCTCGGATGTTTTCTTTTGTGAAGTGTCTGTTCATGTCTTTTGCCCATTTTATAATGGGGTTGTTTGTTTTTTTATTTTCAGCATGTTTGAGTTCCTTGTAGATCAAAGATGTTAAGCCTTTGTCAGACCTGGAGTTGGCAAATACTTTTTCCCAGTCTGTAGGCTGTCTCCCTGCTCTCTTGATGGTTTCTTTGGCTTTGCAGAAGCTTGTCAGTTTAATAAGGTC
>NW_007167792.1:0-752 GCF_000164805.1 Carlito syrichta
TCAAAAAGAAAATAAAAGAAGGGCTGAACAATAGGAAGGACTGAACGTGGTGGCTCCTGCCTGTCATCCCAGCACTTTGGGCTGAGGCAGGAAGAATTGCCTGAGCCCATGAGTGCAAGAGCAACCTGAACAACATAGCGAGATCTTGTCTCTAAAGAAAATTGAAAAATTAGTCGTGTGTGGTGTCATGTGCCCTGTAGTCTCAGCTACTTGGAAGGCTGAGGCAGAAGGGTCACCTGAGCCCAGTAGGTCCTGGCTGTCATAAACCATGGGGGTGCCCCTTCAATCCAGCCTGGGTGACAGAGACTTCAACTAAAAAAAAAAAAAAATGGAGGCCTGGCTCGGTGGCTCAGCCTCTAATCCCAACACTTTGGGATGTCGAGGCGAATGGATTGCCTGAGCCTACAGGTTCAAGACCAACCTGCCGAATTTGGCGAGACCTCATCTCTACCATAAATTAAAAATTAGCCAGGTGTGGTAGTGCATGTCTGTAGTTCTGGCTACTTGGAAGGCTGAGGCAGAAGGATCGCCGGAGCCCAGCAGGTCAAGGTTGCAGTGGCCAGGAGCCACTGCACTCCAGTCTGAGTGACAGAGTGAGACTCCAAATAAAAAAAAAATAAAGAGGAGAAAACTGAGGCTCCAGACGGCCAATGAAACCTGACGAGGAAATACACCTGACAAGGTGTAGATCCCCCTTGGTTCTTGGAAAGTGTCTGAAGTCTACAATCTCTCCCCAACGCCTAGCCAGTGAC
>NW_007167793.1:0-735 GCF_000164805.1 Carlito syrichta
TTTCAAACACCTAGGCTCCAGCCATCTTCCTGATTTGACTTCCCAAAGTACTGGGATTACAGATATGAGCCATCGTGCCCAGTCGTGGAGGATCAAGTTAATTAATTAACTCAGTATAGCAAATATGAAGGGAAAAGAATGGAGAAGAAAGAAAGAAGTCTACAAGAAGGCTGGGATTATGTACTAAGACCAAATCTACAGTGGATTGGCATCCATGAAAGAGAAGGAGAAACCAAGAACACACTGGCGCAAGCTTTCCAAGATGCCAACTAAGCAAACTTCCCAAATCTTGCTAGATAGATGACCTTGCAGTTACAAGGGGTCTGGAGAATTCCTCTGAGGTATTACATGATTTTAAAAAACCCAACTATATTAAATAGACATTTACAGAACAATTCACTAAACAACCATAGAATGTACATCCTTTGGATCAGCACATGGGCCATACTTCAAGATTGCCACATACTTGGAAACAAATCAAGTGTGAACAAATTTCAAAAGTTTGAAATCATACCAAACATCTTTTGAGACTACAGCAGAATACAAATATCATTATCAACAGGAACCTCCCAAATACACAAATACATGGAAGTTGTTTTTTTTTTTTTGAGTAGGAGTTTCGCTCCGTCACCCAGATTGGAGTGCAGTGGCCACTCCCGGCCGCCACAGCCTCGACCCACTGGGCTCTGGCGATTCTTCCACCTCAGCCTCCTTCCGTGTAGCCAGAATTACAGG
>NW_007167794.1:0-691 GCF_000164805.1 Carlito syrichta
CAATCCGGTTTTCAAAGCAGGAATCTGGGGAATGGAAGTCCTCACATACAGGAAACTGCACTGGCCCTTGTTAAGGAAGAATAATGAATTTCGGTTACATGAGTCCTCAATTCCAAAAATGTACAGGGCGTCTTGCTAAGGCCTACAAAGCTCCGGGCTTTGACATCCCCACATTTATCAGAGCTATTTCCTATGTGGATATTATGGAATCAGTCACTCCAGAAATCCAACAACATTCTGGTCCACTCGATAGTTTAAACGAAAATATGGAAGTAGATTTCCATTTACATTCTGTATCCTCCAAATCCAAATTCCAGAACACAAGTAATCATCTCGGGTTTCTTTAATGTAAGCCCTGAATTCAGGGTTACCTCAGGCTCCAGAAACTTCTGGTAGCCACAGCTGTTTGTAATTAGTACCTTGGGTTTAGATGTTGCACCATATTTCGAAGGTATTTTTGGGAGAGCTCCAGGGTCTTGGTTTCCAAGTCCATAGGAACATTCTGGAGTCTTTCTTTTGGGAGCCACGGGTCTGGATTTCCAGGGAACCGAGAAACATCTGGTCGTTTTTCTGAGAACGAAACAGGAATCTCGGACATTAAGTCCCCAGAAAGCTTCTACTCATGTTACCAATGTGGAACAAGGAAAATCAGTTTACATGTGACCAGCAACTTCTGGGCAGCTAATTTTTC
>NW_007167795.1:0-765 GCF_000164805.1 Carlito syrichta
GCCCAGGCTGGAGTACAGTGGCATGTTCCCAGCCACCTCAGCCTTCACCTGCTGGGTTCTGGCAATCTTCCAACTCAGCCTTCCAAGTAGCAGTAACTACAGCCATGTGCTACCAGGCCCAGCTAATTTTTGATTTTTGGTAGAGATGAGGTCTCGCCATGTTGCCTGGGTGGGTCTTGAATTTACGGGCTCAGACAATCCAGTCACCTGGGCCTCGTAAAGAACTGGGATGACGGGCTGATCCACCAAGACCGGCCTGCCTTTTTTTTAAAAAAAAACATAACATGTTTCTCCCTCTCACACCTTTCTGCGACATTCTTTTTTTGAGTTGGAGTCTCACTCTGTCCCCCAGACTGGAGTGTGGTGGCCACTGTCAGCCACCGCAGCCTCGACCCTCTGGGCGCTACCACGCCCAGCTAATTTTGTGATTTAATGTAGAGATGAGGTCTCGCCAAGTTGCCCAGGCAGGTCTCAAACCCGCAGGCTCAGGCAATCTACTCACCTCAGCCTCCCAAGGCGTGGGATTACATGCTGAGCCACCGCGCCCGGCATCTGCGACATATTCTTATGAAAAATTCACATATCCAGAAAAGCCAAGAGAATTGAGCAGCGAACCCCTTTCTGACCACTTAGATTCTGCCATTAATCATTCCCCAGTCTTCTCCCGCGTTTTTTAAAGTCAACATCTAAAATTTTTTTCTTCCTAAGTATAAATATTTGTGGAGGCTCCAGGAGGTAAATATTGATACTTTGAAAGCATTTATT
>NW_007167796.1:0-784 GCF_000164805.1 Carlito syrichta
CATGTTTCTCCCTCTCACACCTTTCTGCAACATTTTTTTTTTTGAGTTGGCGTCTCACTCTGTCCCCCAGACTGGAGTGTGGTGGCCACTGCCAGCCACCGCAGCCTCGACCCTCTGGGCGCTACCACGCCCAGCTAATTTTGTGATTTAATGTAGAGATGAGGTCTCGCCAAGTTGCCCAGGCAGGTCTCAAACCCGCAGGCTCAGGCAATCTACTCACCTCAGCCTCCCAAGGCGTGGGATTACATGCTGAGCCACCGCGCCCGGCATCTGTGACATATTCTTATGAAAAATTCACATATCCAGAAAAGCCAAGAGAATTGAGCAGCGAACCCCTTTCTGCCCACTTACAGATTCTGCCATTAATCATTCCCCAGGCTTCTCCCGCGTTTTTTAAAGTCAACATCTAAAATTTTTTTCTTCCTAAGTATAAATATTTGTGGAGGCTCCAGGAGGTAAATATTGATACTTTGAAAGCAATTATTGCCCAAGTCTTGAGTTCCCTTCTGCTGTATAAGCCACTATGATTCCACACCCACCTTTCATAGACAGATGCATGATTGAGCCGCAGGACATTTTCATCCTTCCTTTCTTTTCTTGAATTTTATACAGTCACTTTCCCCAAAGAATTTTATTTTAAGGTAATAGACTTGTATGCTCACGGGCCTTTTTTAATCAGCTTGGCACACTTCTGTGCAAGAAACATGTACATCAGTCGACTTTTAGAACATCTCCTGTGACCAAAATTGTTAAATACTTAAAAAAAAATCGCTTCTGAATTGAA
>NW_007167797.1:0-1119 GCF_000164805.1 Carlito syrichta
TTCGGGTGTAAGCATTAAATGATGTATGTAACTATAAACAATTAAGGGTACATAAAAACTGGATAAGAACTTTATATTTTTCTTGTGTCTAAAAAATACATCTGTTTGAGAGTGGAGGATGTCCTGTGTGCATCTGGACCTGTTCAGGTGAAAGGCACATGCTACTTTTTGTGTAACCATAGCAGCAGGAGTTCCCATTATGATAACTTTGTGGAGTTTGGGGATAAAAGCCCTGGAATTACACCCATTAAATGGCTTCTACACTAGACAGAGTCTAGTCTCGTTCTTTCTCCCATTTCTCTTTCTTTCTCTTTATTAATCCAGAATAATCGCCCACACTGCCTCAACTTCCAGGGAGCCTCTAAGTCTCTCTGCAGGGGCAGGCCCTCAGCATTTTTACAGATATATAGGTGGAGAATTGTTTTTCCCATTTTGTTGGCTGTATCCCTGCACTTCTGATGGTTTCTTTTGATTTACAGAAATTTATTAATTTGATTAGATCCCACTTGTCGAACTTTCTTCTTAACACATGGGTATTTATGGCTCTGAAGAGGAATTAGTTTCCGGTTCCACTTTCCCTAATGGTGTGTCCTGCATTTTCTAAGATTATTATAATTTGGTGTTTTACGTTTAGGTCTTTGATCCATTTAGAGTTAATGTGAAAAGTGAGAGATAGGGGTCCTATTTCAATCTTGTGCATGTTGTCACCCTTTTCCCTGCCCCATATTTGGATTATGTTCTCCATTGACCAGTGGGTCTTGGAGGTGTTTTCAAAGATGAGTTGGTTGACGATATGACCATTTCATTCTCTGTCCTGATTCATTGGCCTATGGACTTATTCTTGTACCAATACCTGGCTGTGTTGATTATTGTAAACATATAGCAAAGTTTGAGTCTGGAAGTGCGATAGCTCCTGCTTTGTTTTCTTTTGATAAGATTCTTTAGGCTATTCATGATTGTTTATGGTTTCATATGAATTCTTTATTGTAATTTCTAGATCTGAGAAGAATGATGTAACTTAATGGCTATTTCATTGAATCTGTAGATTTACTAAATGCTAATTTTTACATTAAAAGGTAAGTAAGTCAGGAAAGAAACGTCAAATTGTCATTTATGACA
>NW_007167798.1:0-1411 GCF_000164805.1 Carlito syrichta
TACTGCAGTGATTGACCCTCATCTGTGATGGGTAAATCAGGGACTGGCCTCTTCTTAATTAGTGTCCCAGTGATTGACCCTCCATTGTTTTGGGTGTCTCAGTGACTAGACTCCTCTGTCATGGATGCTCCAGTGAAGTGGTCTCATCATTTTTGGGTGACAAAATAAGAGGCTTCCTTTTGTGATAGTTACCTCAACAATTAACCTTCTTCTGTAATGGATGACACAGTGATTTGTCCGTATCCATAATGCCTGCCCCAGGGACTGGCCCTCTCTGTAATGGGAGTCATAGGGACTTGTCTTTCCCCAGAATGGGTGCCCCAGTGACTGGTCCACCTGATATGGGCACTCCTGTTACTGGATTTGCATATGATGGGGCCTCAGTGACTTAGACTTCTCTGCTTTTAGTGCCTCATTCACTATCCTTCCTCTGTGATTTGTGTTTCTGTGACTGACTCTCCTGTGACTGGTTCTCCACTCTCATAAATGCCCCAATGACTGAGCCACCAGCATAATGGGTGACCCATAACTGACCATCCTGTGTGATTGGGACAACAGTGATGGGTCCTTCTCCGTGAAAAACAACCCATTGACTGATCCATCTCTGTGATTGGTGTCCCAGTGTTTACATTTCCTCTTTGATTGCTGCCCCAGTGATCAGCTCTCCTGCATCATGGGTCTCCAGTAACTATTTCTCCTCCACTGTGGGTGTTCCAGTGACAGGACCTTCTTGGTGATTGTTAACACAATTGTCGGTGACCTGCACTGACCAAGGGGGGGGGTTAGGACCGCACCAGTGAATCAGAACGGAGAGAAGAAACCACACGGAGGCAGCTCTTCTGGGAACAGTCTGGCCAAGACTGAAGCCAATTTTATTCAAACTTTTTCCAACTTATACACCATTTTCTATAATCTCCAGCAGTGTGACAATTACTTGCTGGGGGCGTACAAATTCATTGATGTGTAACGCGCTTTACAAATCATGTACCATCACAAGACTTTCAGGTTCCCAGTGAACAATTAAATTCCATGATGTATGAATCACAGGTGCACAATTTCAATACAGATTGTTCAAAATGTTTTCCACAATGTTCAATAAATCATTCATATTATACTCTAAGTTCTAAACCCTGATTAAAAAACTTTCCAAGTTAACTCTAAGTTCAATCCAATTTTACTAACTTTTAATATTTTTGAAGATTAATATTATTAACTTAACACTATACTATAATCTCTAAGTTTACTTAAATGACTTAATTTTTATTACCTTAATTTTATACTATTTATTTTTATAATTCTTATAACCTACTACATTTCTATACTGCCCTATGATTGTATATTAATTACCTATGAACTTATCCTTAACCCAAAATTTTATCACAACTTCTATAAATTTCAGATATCTAAACTA
>NW_007167799.1:0-1036 GCF_000164805.1 Carlito syrichta
TCTCCCAGTGAACAATTACAATTCCATGATGTATGAATCACAGGTGCACAAATTCAATACAGATTGTTCAAAATGTTTTCCACAATGTTCAATAAATCATTCATATTATACTCTAAGTTCTAAACCCTGATTAAAAAACTTTCCAAGTTAACTCTAAGTTCAATGCAATTTTACTAACTTTTAATATTTTTGACGATTAACATTATTAACTTAACACTATACTATAATCTATAAGTTTACTTAAATGACTTAATTTTATTACCTTAATTTTATACTATTTATTTTTATAATTCTTATAACCTACTACATTTCTATACTGCCCTATGATTGTATATTAATTACCTATGAACTTATCCTTAACCTAAAATTTTATCACAACTTCTATAAATTTCAGATATCTAAACTATTGTCTTTTATACTTTATTAATTACTTATCTTATAATATCATGTCTAAATTCTAATACAACTATTATCCTACTATAATCTATTACAAACCTTATCATTAGTACTAATAAGTATAAAAATTATGAACTTACTCTATGTTCTATAAAACTTAATTCAATGACATTTTAACCTAAAACCTAAATCTGATTGCCTATTACATGGAAACTACCTACGTCTCAAAACCTGCCATGCCACTTAAAACAATGAACTGCACAGTTGCCATAACGACAGCCGGGGACTGAAGCAAGCTGAAAGTTACTGCACGTACAAAAACCAAGAACGTTCTGCTTGACCAAAAGCAACATAATACAACTATTATCACAGTTATAACGTCTAATCATAACCCCAAATGAAACTACATACTGGAACAAAAGCTAATCAATCAGTTTACCAGGAAATAACAGCTAAAAATCTTAAGAAGAAAAACAGTTTAGAAAGAAAAAGAGATATAAAATAATTCTGCTGTGCATTTTTTCATAGGATATAATAAGATTTTATTTTAGACTGTCACTTCCTAATATTGAAAATTCTGTTATCTTATAATACACTGGTTACTATTCATATGTACACACTTGATGTTATATCCTTGTCT
>NW_007167800.1:0-772 GCF_000164805.1 Carlito syrichta
GGTCGACATCCTGGTCTTCCAGCCTGGTCTTGAATTCTGGACCAGAGGTGATCCTCTCGCCAAGACCTTCCCTCATCCATGGTTTTCTGGGTTTGCTTGGGGTTGAGATGATGACTTGCTATGGTGTCCAGCATGGTCTCAGCTCCCGGGCCCTGGTTGTCTTCCCATCTCGGCCTCTCCGAGTGCCAAGAAAAGAGTCGTGAGTCGTCCGGTTGCCCCCCCCCATGGCTTGAGAGTCACGTCCTTCCTTTCCCTGATGTGGCTCCTGGGATGAGCGAGCAGGTCCATCCATCGAGGTGAGTGGCAGGGTGTAAACGCCAGCAGAGACACACACACCTGCCAGGCACTCCCCCATGGCAGGATCAGTGGGTGACTCTGGCTGCCCTTGCCAGGGTCCCATGTCGTCTGAAAGGAACTGTCATTGCAGTGGGTGCCAAGTGGTGTGTGAAGGCTGGGGGTGAGGGCTCTCACCTGTCGCTTGGTGCTTTGGGAGTCTGAGGTGAGAGGATGGCCTGAACCCTCGGGATTGAACCAACTGGGAGCCTTGGTGAGAGGTTATCTCTACAAGACGCCAAAAAATTAGCCTTGCATGGTGGCACATGCCTATCATTCCACCCATTCAGGAGGCCACAGCGCTGGAATCCAGGTGGTGGAAGCCATGGTGGCCGAAAACAGACCCCTGCACTGTGGCCTGGATGATAGAGTCTGACTCAAACTCAGCATGATAATACCAAGCACCACTGCCACAACCACAAGCCAGGCTCAGGGCCTC
>NW_007167801.1:0-722 GCF_000164805.1 Carlito syrichta
CACCCTAACAGAAGGCTCACCTGCTGACTTAACTAGATGACTTGAAAAGCTAGCCTGTTGGCTAGCAAGATGACTAATCTAGCTAGCTACCTACCTAGTCAGCTGGCTAGACAGCTGACTAAACTAGCTGAATTTGCCAGCTAGCCAGTTGGTTAGCCAGCTTACTTAACTCGAAGACATCACTATCTAGCCATGTACCTATCTAGCTGACTTAACTAGGTAGCTACCTAACTTGCCAGTTGGTTAGCCAGTTGATTTAATTAGCTGAATTAACTAACTAGCCAGCTGGCTAGCCAACTGACTTAACTACCTTACTACCTAGCTAGCCAGTTGGCCAGCCAGCTGATTCAATTATATGAATTAACTAGCTAACTACCTAGAAAGACACCTGACTTAAATTGTTGGCTAACTAGCTAGCTACCTAGCTACCAGCTGACTTAAATAGTTAGCTAACTAGCTAGCTACATAGCTAACAAGCTGACTTAAATAGTTAGTTGTGTAGCTAGCTAGCTTACTTAACCAGTTAGCTAACTAGGTAGCTTTCCCGTTATCTAACGTGCTAGCTAGCTGACTTAATCTTCCAACTTAACTCTTTAGCTAACAAGCTTCCTAGGTGGCTCAAGCAGCTGACTTAACATGTTAGCTAACCAGCTAGCAAGCTGACTCGTCCAGCTAACTTGATTCCTTAGCTAACTCAGTAGGTAGCCTACTCAACCAGCTGA
>NW_007167802.1:0-738 GCF_000164805.1 Carlito syrichta
ACTCAGCCTTCCAAGTAGCAGTAACTACAGCCATGTGCTACCAGGCCCAGCTAATTTTTGATTTTTGGTAGAAATGAGGTCTCGCCATGTTGCCTGGGTGGGTCTTGAATTTACGGGCTCAGACAATCCAGTCACCTGGGCCTCGTAAAGAACTGGGATGACGGGCTGATCCACCAAGACCGGCCTGCCTTTTTTTAAAAAAAAAACATAACATGTTTCTCCCTCTCACACCTTTCTGCGACATTCTTTTTTTGAGTTGGAGTCTCACTCTGTCCCCCAGACTGGAGTGTGGTGGCCATTGTCAGCCACCGCAGCCTCGACCCTCTGGGCGCTACCACGCCCAGCTAATTTTGTGATTTAATGTAGAGATGAGGTCTCCAAGTTGCCCAGGCAGGTCTCAAACCCTCAGGCTCAGGCAATCTACTCACCTCAGCCTCCCAAGGCGTGGGATTACATGCTGAGCCACCGCGCCCGGCATCTGCGACATATTCTTATGAAAAATTCACATATCCAGAAAAGCCAAGAGAATTGAGCAGCGAACCCCTTTCTGACCACTTACAGATTCTGCCATTAATCATTCCCCAGTCTTCTCCCGCGTTTTTTAAAGTCAACATCTAAACTTTTTTTCTTCCTAAGTATAAATATTTGTGGAGGCTCCAGGAGGTAAATACTGATACTTTGAAAGCAATTATTGCCCAAGTCTTGAGTTCCCTTCTGCTGTATAAGCCACTATGATTC
>NW_007167803.1:0-748 GCF_000164805.1 Carlito syrichta
TTTGGTAGAGTGAGGTCTCGCCATGTTGCCTGGGTGGGTCTTGAATTTACGGGCTCAGACAATCCAGTCACCTGGGCCTCGTAAAGAACTGGGATGACGGGCTGATCCACCAAGACCGGCCTGCCTTTTTTTTTAAAAAAAACATAACATGTTTCTCCCTCTCACACCTTTCTGCGACATTTTTTTTTTTGAGTTGGCGTCTCACTCTGTCCCCCAGACTGGAGTGTGGTGGCCACTGCCAGCCACCGCAGCCTCGACCCTCTGGGCGCTACCACGCCCAGCTAATTTTGTGATTTAATGTAGAGATGAGGTCTCGCCAAGTTGCCCAGGCAGGTCTCAAACCCGCAGGCTCAGGCAATCTACTCACCTCAGCCTCCCAAGGCATGGGATTACATGCTGAGCCACCGTGCCCGGCATCTGCGACATATTCTTATGAAAAATTCACATATCCAGAAAAGCCAAGAGAATTGAGCAGCGAACCCCTTTCTGCCCACTTACAGATTCTGCCATTAATCATTCCCTAGGCTTCTCCCGCGTTTTTTAAAGTCAACATCTAAAATTTTTTTCTTCCTAAGTATAAATATTTGTGGAGGCTCCAGGAGGTAAATATTGATACTTTGAAAGCAATTATTGCCCAAGTCTTGAGTTCCCTTCTGCTGTATAAGCCACTATGATTCCACACCCACCTTTTCATAGACAGATGCATGATTGAGCCTCAGACATTTTCATCCTTCCTTTCTTTTCTTGA
>NW_007167804.1:0-839 GCF_000164805.1 Carlito syrichta
CAAGGAAGAATAAGGAATCTCGTTTTCCCGTGTCTTCAATGTCAAAATCTAATGGGTATCTTGATAAGGGCTAAACAATATCAGGATTTCGAAGCAGGAATCTGGGGAACGAGAGACCTCATATGCAGGAAACTACAGGGGCTCTATCTAAGGAAGAATA
This sequence comes from Carlito syrichta, assembly GCF_000164805.1. Classification (NCBI taxonomy): domain Eukaryota; kingdom Metazoa; phylum Chordata; class Mammalia; order Primates; family Tarsiidae; genus Carlito; species Carlito syrichta. The sequence continues at coordinate 161 of NW_007167804.1, forward strand.
AAGAATTGGTTTTCCATGAGTCCTCAATTCCAAAAATGTACAGGACGTCTTGCTAAGTTCTACAAAACACTGGGCTTCAACGTCCCCACATTTTTCTGAGCAGTTTCCTATTTGGATATTATGAATCACTCATTCCAGAAAACCAGCAACATTCAGGTCCTCTCGGTAGTTTAAATGGCAATATGGCACTATAAGTCCATATAGATTCTGGATCCTCTAACGCGAAATTCCAGGACACAAGTAATAATCTCGGTTCTTTTGAATGTGAGACCTGAGTTCAGGGTTAAGTAGTACGCCAGAAACATCTGATAGTTCAGCTATTCGGAATTAGGCTCTTGGGTTTAGATTTTACACCAATTTTAGAAGGTATTTTTGGGCTTCCAAGTCTACAGGAATACACTGGAGTCTTTCCATTGGGAGCCAAGAGTCTGAACTTCCAGGGCACCGGGAAACATTTGGTCGTTTTGCTGAGAACGAAGCAGAATCTGGGACACTATGTCTCCAGAAAGCTTCTACTCATGTTACCAGTGTGGAACAAGGAAAATCAATTTCCATGTGACCAGCAAACTTCTGAGCAGTTGCTAATTTTTCCCTGGCTTCAGGTAGTCTCAAACCTAGAGTCTACAGCATATTTTCTAAATGCTAATCAGAATTTGGGAGTCCTGTTCCTCCCATTTTT
>NW_007167805.1:0-541 GCF_000164805.1 Carlito syrichta
TCGAGACAGGTGTGGTGGCCTCCAGAGCTGGCTGATTGGGGACCGAGACTGGAGGACCGACTGAGCCTCACAGGTTCAGGCCCCAGGAGCCACGATCATGCCGCCGCACCCCAGCCTGGCCAAAAGAACCTCCGGTGACAAATAAAGACAGCTCTCATGTGTGTCAGGATGGGAGACCATGCTTCCCCAGGGAAAGGTCCATGTGGGCACGGGATGATGGAGTGATCAGGAGAGCAAGGGGCCCGCATCCCTGCCTGAAGGTGGCCATGGCATTGCCAGACCGTTATGATCACTCTGTTCCTGACCACCAGCCTAGCTTGGGGCCATCTTTTCATGAGGTCACACACGTCTTTGATGTGGGTCCTGAGTGTGGAGGGTGTAGGCAGGCCTTCTGGGGCATGTGGCCAAGCCTGGTGGCCAACTTTGAACCCTCCCACAATGTCAGGCCGGGAAGTACCCTTTCCTCTCCCATCCTTGAGGGGGACTCCTCATGCTGGGTGGCAGGGGTGGCAGTGGTGGTGATGGTGGTCGTGGTGGAGAT
>NW_007167806.1:0-921 GCF_000164805.1 Carlito syrichta
TTAAGTCAGCCAGATAATTCACATGGCTAGCTAGGTATCTAGCTAGTTATGTCAGCTAGTTAAGTGAGCTGGCTAGATAGATAAGACAGCTAGTAAAGTCAGCAGGCTAGCCAGCTGGTTAGCTAGGTAGCTAGGCAGTTAAGTCAGCTGGTTATCCAGCTAGTTATCTAGTTAATTGAATTAGTTATGTCAGCTGCCTATCCAGCTGGCTAGCTAGACGGCAAGCTAATTAATTCAGCTGGCTAGCAAAGAGTCCATCTAGTTAAGCCAACTGGCTAGCTAGATAGTGAACTAGTTAAGTCAGCTGGCTTGACAGCTGGCTAGCTAATTAAGTCATCTAGTTAAGTCAGCTGGCCAGCCAGTTGGCCAGCTATGTAGAGAACTAATTAAGACAACTGACTAGCCAGCTGGCTAACTAGTTAAGTCAACTATTTGAGTCACCTGGCTAACAATCTGGCTAGCTGATTAAGTCAGCTAGTTAAATTAGCTTGGTCGCCAGGTGGCTATCTAGGTAGGTAGCTAGTTATGTCAGCTGTCTAGCCAGCAGGCTAGCTAGTGAACTCAGCTAGCTAAGTCAGCTGGCTAACCACCTTGGTAGCTAGTTAAGTCAGCTCGTTAAGTCACTTTGCTTGCCAGCTGGCTAGCTAATTAAAATGCTAGTTAAGTCAGATGGCTAGCAAGCTTGCTAGCTAGTTTTTTCAACTAGTTAAATTAGCTGATTAGCTAGATAGCTAGTTAGTTAAGTCAGGCATTTAATTCAGCTAGCTAGTTAGTTAAGTCATCTATTTAAATCAGATGGCCAGCTAGAGAGATAGCAAGGCAGATAGCAAGTTAATTCAGCTAGTTAAGTCAGCTGGCTAGCTAGGCAGTTAGCTAGATAAGTCAGCTAGTTAAGTCAGCTGACTAGCTGTTAAGTCAGCG
>NW_007167807.1:0-447 GCF_000164805.1 Carlito syrichta
GATTTCTATGAGGAGCCCTAGGGAGTGTGTGTGTGTGTGTGTGTGCGTGCGTGCGTGCGTGTGTGTGTGTGTGTGTGTGTGTGTGTGTGTGTGAATTAGGAGAGTCAGCCAGGTAGACAGGTTGCTTGTCAACTAGTTATTTAGGTCAGGTATCTAGTCAACTAACGAATCAGCTTGATAGTTAAGTCAGCTATCCAGCTAATTAGCCAGCTAACTAGCTAGTTAAGTCAGCTAGATAGATAGCTAGATATCTTGTTTGCTAGCTAGTTATGTCAGCCACATATCCAGGTAGCTAGTCATCTATCTAGTTAAGTCAGCTAGCAAATCAGCTACTTACTTAGCTAACTAGTGGGCTATCAACTCATCAAGCTGGTCAGCTAACTAGTGACCATGCTTGCTTTCCATCAGAGCAGCTAACTAGTCTGCTCGCTCACCTGCCAACCGGTC
>NW_007167808.1:0-800 GCF_000164805.1 Carlito syrichta
AACCTGCCCAGTGTCATGTTGCTGTGTGAGCTGGAGCTGGAACTTGAACCCAGGAAGTCTGTCTTGGGCATAGCTTTCCTGATACATGAATCTAAAACCTGGTCAGTACACCCAAAGCAAGAGAGCCACTGGTTCTACCAATCTGGTAGCATATTTTTACTATGATTACTGCTTGGGAAAAGAAAAAAAATAGTCATTGAAATTTCACTAGCGATTTAAACATTAAATCAAGAGTTTGAAGCATGACTAGTTTTAAGCCAGGTGAGTTTATCTACATTAACTTCAGCTAACAACTCAGGCTATATCTACTATAGTTGCCACTATTTGTTGGAGAAAAAACAATTTTCCTCTTTTAGCAAGATGAGCAAATAATTTGTTTTGTAGCTAAGACTTAACTATGATTGGATTAAGCATTTTCTTCAGATGTTAAATACTGTTTCCCACCCACACCCCCTGAAACAGTCTCACTCTTTCACCCATGCTGGCATGCAGTGGCATGATCACAGCTCATTCCGGCCTTGAACTCTTGGGCTTAAGCAATCCTCCTTCCTCAGCCTCCCAAAGTGTTGGGATTACAGGCCATTGCACCTGGCTCTTTCGCTAAATACTTACCTAGCTTGTGATTTTCTTTTTCACGCTCATTAAAGAGTGAGTCTTTAAATCTTATTTTCTCAAAATTCTTTACCTTAAAATGCTGCTGTAAAACCTTGGACTTTAAAAAGTTGTAAAGGTTCTAGTTAAGAGATTAGTAATGATGAAGGAAGGATAACAGGCCAAGAGTACGTGTACAGAGAGCATCA
>NW_007167809.1:0-1131 GCF_000164805.1 Carlito syrichta
TGCTTGGGAGAAGAAAAAAAATAGTCATTGAAATTTCACTAGAGATTTAAACATTAAATCAAGAGTTTGAAGCATGACTCGTTTTAAGCCAGTTGAGTTTATCTACATTAACTTCAGCTAACAACTCAGGCTATATCTACTATAGTTGCCACTATTTGTTGGAGAAAAAACAATTTTCCTCTTTTAGCAAGATGAGCAAATAATTTGTTTTGTAGCTAAGACTTAACTATGATTGGATTAAGCATTTTCTTCAGATGTTAAATACTGTTTCCCCCACACACACCCCCTGAAACAGTCTCACTCTTTCACCCATGCTGGCATGCAGTGGCATGATCACAGCTCATTCCAGCCTTGAACTCTTAGGTTTAAGCAATCCTCCCTCCTCAGCCTCCCAAAGTGTTGGGATTACAGACCATTGCACCTGGTTCTTTTGCTAAATACTTACCTAGCTTGTGGTTTTCTTTTTCACTCTCATTAAAGGGTGAGTCTTTAAATCTTATTTTCTCAAAATTCCTTACCTTAAAATGCTGCTGTAAAACCTTGGACTTTAAAAAGTTGTAAAGGTTCTAGTTAAGAGATTAGTAATGATGAAAGGAAGGATAACAGGCCAAGAGTACGTGGACAGAGAGCATCACGTGGCTTATTCTGCTTTGAATAATGCTGGTGGCATTTGCAGTAATGCTTCTACGATGCCTGAGCAAAACCGGTTTATTCCCTGGGAAGTGATGCAGACCACAAGGCCAGCACTTTTGCTTAATGCTTGGGTACTCCATGGCTGTCTCCTGCATGATGTTCATAAGAACTTAGAAATGGATACTTAACTTATGAATAATAGTTCTCTGAATAGAACAGTAGTTCAAAAATGGGCAAGAGTTTAGCTTTCCATTTAAAAAAGGAAAATTGATTAGGATTCCTCTGTTCCTTTCATTACTGAGGGTGTCAGATGATTCTGTAAGTGAAACCCCAATTTTCTCTTGTCTGATGAAGCTGTTATAAGTGTAAGTGTTTTGACATTGACTTTGACATAAAAGATTTGTTGAATCAAACTCTTTAATCTCAGTGCCAGGCCTTGGACTCATTCTTGAGTTTATGTACAGGACTCTTTTTTGTACACCTGTGACCTCACTTCTC
>NW_007167810.1:0-789 GCF_000164805.1 Carlito syrichta
CCTGGTCTTGAGCTCCCAGCCTCCAACCACCTTCCTGTTTCGCCCTCCCTGAGTGCCAAGGAGACAGGCGTGAGTCGTTCAGCCATCCCCATCCTCCCGAATGTTTGAGAGGCACGACCTCTCTTTCACCAAGGTGACCCCTGGGAGGATCAAGTGGGTCCACCCTGGGGAACAAGGCAGGCGGAGGGCTGACCGTCCTTGTGGAGACACACCCCTGCAACAGGCTCTACTTTTGGGTGGGCTCAGCGGACAACTCTCTCTGCCCTCTCTGGTGTCTGGGGTCATCTGAAGGGAGCAGACCTCGCAGTGGGGATCTAAGAGGGGTGTGAATGCTCGACGTGGGGATTCACGCTTGTAACCCGGTGCTTTGGGAGGCCAAGGTGAGAGGATGGACTGAGCCACCATGTTTGAGACCATCCCAGGCACCTTGGCGATACATCGCCTCTACAAGAAACAAACAAACTGAGCCGAGCATGGTGGCACACACCTATCTTTCTGACCACTCGAGTGGCCACAGCAGGAAGATAGCCTGAGTGCACACACCTATCTTTCTGACCACTTGAGTGGCCACAGCAGGAAGATATCCTGAGCCAAGCTGGTGGAGGCTGCGGTGGCAAAGAGTGGGCCCCTGTGCTAAGGCCTGTGTGACAGAGCAGTACTCCAACTAAGAATAAGAATACCAACCCCCACCACCACAAAAACAGGCCAGGCTCAGTGCTCAGCCTGTATTTCCAGTCCTTCGAGGGCGAGGCAAGTGGATGGCCTGAGCCTGTGGGTTGAGACCAGCCC
>NW_007167811.1:0-807 GCF_000164805.1 Carlito syrichta
CCTCCACCACCTTCCTGTTTCGCCCTCCCTGAGTGCCGAGGAGACAGGCGTGAGTCGTTCAGCCATCCCCATCCTCCCGAATGTTTGAGAGTCACGACCTCTCTTTCACCAAGGTGATCCCTGGGAGGATCAAGTGGGTCCACCCTGGGGGACAAGGCAGGCGGAGGGCTGACCGTCCTTGTGGAGACACGCCCCTGCAACAGGTTCTACTCTTGGGTGGGCTCAACAGACAACTCTCTCTGCCCTCTCTGGTGTCTGGGGTCATCTGAAAGGAGCAGGCCTCGCAGTGAGGATCTAAGAGGGGTGTGAATGCTCGATGTGGGGACTCACGTTTGTAACCCAGTGCTTTGGGAGGCCAAGGCGAGAGGATGGACTGAGCCACCATGTTTGAGACCATCCCAGGCACCTTGGCGATACATCGCCTCTACAAGAAACAAACAAACTGAGCCAAGCATGGTGGCACACACCTATCTTTCTGACCACTCGAGTGGCCACAGCAGGAAGATAGCCTGAGCGCACACACCTATCTTTCTGACCACTTGAGTGGCCACAGCAGGAAGATATCCTGAGCCAAGCTGGTGGAGGCTGCGGTGGCAAAGAGTGGGCCCCTGTGCTAAGGCCTGGGTGACAGAGCAGTACTCCAACTCAGAATAAGAATACCAACCCCCACCACTACAACAACAGGCCAGGCTCAGGTGCTCAGCCTGGAATTCCAGCCCTTCGAGGGCGAGGCAAGTGGATGGCCTGAGCCTGTGGGTTTGAGACCAGCCCAGGACGTTGGGTTCGGCCTCTTCTTGGCCCTCAAAA
>NW_007167812.1:0-737 GCF_000164805.1 Carlito syrichta
GGTCCTTGCAAGCTCTTGGTATCTCTCCTCCTCCATAAAGGCCTATGGAATGAAATGACGAGGGAGGCAGTCTGTGTGCTCATCTGGGTATCTGTCTCTGTAGAAAGTACAGGGCAGTGGTGAATGGCCCTTTTTGACTTGCATTATGTGGTTTTCAAGTCGGTTCAGTGCTGCTCCAGGTCTAAAAGAGAGCCTCCCCTTATACCTACCCCAGTTTTTTTTTTTTTGGTCTCTCAGCCACAACCACATATACCTGAATGCGCTGCAAGAAGGTCTGGAGTTTTTGCAAAACTGATTCAGGAAGAATGGCAGGGAGAGCTCTGTGGCCTGCTAGCCTGGGATGCACGTCGGATACCAGGAGGGTACATTGTGAAGCGTCAGAGCAAAGTAAAGTTTGTGGCCACCAGTGATCACCCCATTCAGAGCCAGACTACATGGAGGCTGCTTTCTGATTTTGTGGGTTTTCCTCTACTCCCCATGGGCCCTAGTGACTATCTCTTAAGATAATATGATGTCAAGGGACGTTTACAGACATGGATTTATGTTCCTGCCTGATCCGGTGTATAATATTGGCCAAGGTTTCTATCTGTTTATTTAGTATTTCATAGGATTTTTCTTTGTAACGAAAACATTTCATTTTGGATTTAAATATTTAACAAGACAACTTGGGTTGCCAAATCACCCAGAAATGGCTAATGTTCACTTTTTTTGGCATCGATGCCTTCAGATATTTGTTA
>NW_007167813.1:0-782 GCF_000164805.1 Carlito syrichta
TGGAAGCCTGGGCTTCCACACTTATATATTGCTTCCATATGCTTTCCATATGTCAAGAAGGGACACTTGGAGAGACTACTCTGGCTGTTATGACAAGCCAGGAATGCATTCACAGACCCCTTTTTCCCTAGAGATGTATAAAGGTTTCAATTTGAAATAATCATTAATTGAACTAAAAGAGTAAGATTTACCTATACAATGGGATACTGTTTTGTGAATGTTTGTTCCTTGCAAAACTCATACTGAAACATAATCCCGCCTGCCACGGTGGCTCATGCCTACAATTCCAGCACTTTGAAAGACTGATGTGACAGGATTACTTGAGTATATGCATACAAGACCAGTCAGGGCAACTTGACGAAACCACATCTATACAAAAAAATTTTTTTTAAAAAAGAGCTGGGAGTGGCGTGTGAATCTAATTCCAGCTGCTTGGAAGAATGAGGCGGAAGTATCACCTAAGCCCCGGCAGATCGAGGCTGTGGTGGCAGAGAGCATGCCACTGACCTCCATCCGGTGTGAAAGAGTGCAACTCCACCTTAAAGACAACCAAAACCAAAACAAAAAAGAAACATAATCCCAAAGCTGGCAGTATTCAGAAGGGTGGGGTCTTTAAGAGATGATTGGGTAATGAGGGCTCTTTCCTTTTGATGGATGAATTCATTCATAGATTGATGGATTCATGATCAAGGGAGTGGGAATAGCGGCTTTTATAAGAAAAGGAAGACAGACCCAAACTAGCTTACTTAAACCCTTTGCCAATGATTTAGTTTGAATGCTTG
>NW_007167814.1:0-775 GCF_000164805.1 Carlito syrichta
CAAGATGTCAAAAAGGTTAAAGGAGAATGAAGTACTATATAAATACAGTTTGTGAAATCCTTTGAAAAATCTCATTTCTTGGTGATTTAAAAACTCATATCTAATGCAATCAAATTAGAGTAGGGTCTGGCTTAAAGGAACCCCAATTACCCTGCTTGGTACAGTAGGGAGAGGTAAACTAAATAGATATGGGCCTTATCCTTCCCTAATAGAGTAGAAACTCTAGCAAAAAATAAGCAATATGTAGATTGATTAGCATATGTCTTTAAAATTGCTAATTGTGGGGTTTGAAACATGTTTTTAAACAGTGAGATGATAGGGATAAGATTACTAGTGTCGAGGAGCTTATCGTTTTCTGGACTAGATTACTGGCAAAGGTTAGTAAGCCGTTAAATGCCAATAGTATTAAAATTTTAAAAATTAAATTAAGAGCAAAGGTACCAAAAATTTGTATGCATGAAACTTGAGGTATATGTACACTGTGTGTGTGTGTGTGTGTGTGTGTGTGTTTGTGTAATCCTGGAAATCAAAATAAGAGTTACTATCAGGCATATATATGACAATCAAAATTGCCAAAATAGATTAGATTTCCTAGAGAAAAAGGGAAAAGAAAGAGGAAGCCTTAGGATAGAGCCCTAAGAAATACAATCATGTGTAGGGTCATAGAATGGAAGGCTACAGGATGTGAGAGTGCGAATGAAAAGCCTTTGGAAAGTGGGACAAATCATGCAACAGATGATCAATTTAAGGAGTTTTGTCAGCTCAGTAAAGGGCT
>NW_007167815.1:0-592 GCF_000164805.1 Carlito syrichta
GGACCCAACGGACTCTTATATCAAAGTAGATTTTACTGTAGTTGTGAAGTCATGTGTTCTTTCTCAGATTCACAAGGTTACTTTTCTTCTTTTGTTCAAGACCCTCCATTCGGTTCTCATAAATTCATGGGTTTTAGAGATTTGTGGGCTCTGCCTATGCTATAAAAACAAACGCCTATGGGTAACCTGAAAAGCAAAAATAACCAAAAAAGTGGGAATGTAAGAGCAGCAAAATCGAATAATGATCAAGAGTTTAGATATGAAGTCAGACTTATATGACTTAGAATTGCAGCCTACCATTTATTTCTTATGTGATGCTTAGCAAATTTCTAAACTCTCAGAGTCTTGTATTCCTCCCATTTAAAATGGGGTAATAATATTTGCCCCATAGGGTTGATACAGCACTAAGTTCACTCATGTCTCATATTAATAGAGCAGTTAACTGTATCATTCTTTATTGTACTTCTTTCTTTCTTTTTTTTTTTGAGTTGGCGTCTCACTCTCTCACCCAGACTGGAGTGCAGTGGCCGCTCCCAGCCACTACAGCCTCGACCTCCTGGGTTCCGGGGATCCTTCCACCTCAGCCTTCCAA
>NW_007167816.1:0-714 GCF_000164805.1 Carlito syrichta
TACTTTGAGTCTGTGTATGTCCTTTCTAGTGAGATGGGTCTCTGAAGGCAGTATATGTTGCCTGGTGATATTTTATCCATTTTGTCATTCTATGTCTTTCAGTGGTGCGTTTAGTCCATTCACATTCAGACTAATTATTGAAATGTGAGAGTTCGTCCCTATCATGGAGTTCTTATTGAGTTATTGATCTTCCACTTGGTTTTTTCTTTTTTTTTTTTGTCTTTCTTTTGCTTTTGGGGTTGGTTCGTGTATATTTTATTCTTTTCCCTGTACTTTTGTGAAGAACGTTGTTCTTTTTTCCTTTTCTTCTGTGTTTAGTACGTTCTTAAGTGTTTCATGTAGAGATGGTTTTGTGGCTGCATAAGTTCTTAGGGATTGGATATCTGGGAAAGATTTTAATTCTCCCTCACTGATGAAGCTTAGCTTGGCTGGGTAGGTTATTCTTGGTTGAAATTGTTTATCCTTTAGGACTTTTAAGATAGGGCTCCAAGCTCTCCTAGCCTACAGGGTTTCTGCAGATAAATCTGCTGCTATTCTGATTGGTCTTCCATGGTGGGTGATCTGGCCTTTTTCTCTTGCTGCCTTTAGGATTTTTTCTTTTGTGCCTACTTTATTTAGGCGAATTATTATGTGTCTAGGAGTTGGTCTTCTCATTTGTTGTCTTGCGGGGGTTCTCTGAATCTCTTGTGTTTGAATTTTTGTATCACTGATTAG
>NW_007167817.1:0-954 GCF_000164805.1 Carlito syrichta
TTTCTAGTGAGATGGGTTTCTTGAAGGCAGTATATTGTTGCCTGGTGATATATATCCATTTGTCATTCTATGTCTTTTCAGTGGTGCGTTTAGTCCATTCACATTCAGACTAATTATTGAAATGTGAGAGTTCATCCCTATCATGGAGTTCTTATTGAGTTATTGTTCTTCCACTTGGTTTTTTCTTCTTTTGTTTTTGTCTTTCTTTTGCTTTTGGGGTTGGTTCGTGTATATTTTATTCTTTTCCCTGTACTCTTGTGAAGAACGTTGTTCTTTTTTCCTTGTCTTCTGTGTTTAGTACTTTCTTAAGTGTTTCATGTAGAGATGGTTTTGTGGCTGCATAAGTTCTTAGGGATTGGATATCTGGGAAAGATTTTAATTCTCCCTCACTGATGAAGCTTAGCTTGGCTGGGTAGGTTATTCTTGGTTGAAATTGTTTATCCTTTAGGACTTTGAAGATAGGGCTCCAAGCTCTCCTAGCCTGCAGGGTTTCTGCAGATAAATCTGCTGCTATTCTGATTGGTCTTCCATGGTGGGTGATCTGGCCTTTTTCTCTTGCTGCCTTTAGGATTTTTTCTTTTGTGCCTACTTTATTTAGGCGAATTATTATGTGTCTAGGAGTTGGTCTTCTCATTTGTTGTCTTGCGGGGGTTCTCTGAATCTCTTGTGTTTGAATTTTTGTATCACTGATTAGATGAGGGAAATTTTCTTGAATGATCTCGTGGAAAGTTTGTTCCAATGTGGTCTCTGTTTCTCTTTCTGCCTCAGGGAGTCCGATTATTCTTAGGTTAGGCCTCTTGAGGTAGTCACTCATCTCTTGAAGGTTTTGTTCTGTCTTTTTTAGCTTATTTTCTGTGTTTTTAAGAGTTTGGGTTATTTCTATATTTTGGTCCTCAAGCTCTGAGATTCTTTCTTCTGCTTGGGTAATTCTGCTTTCCATGCTTATCAATTTGT
>NW_007167818.1:0-930 GCF_000164805.1 Carlito syrichta
TGCACCACAGAAAGAGGCAGTTTTTCCTTCTTCCAGCATTAGGTTAGTGCTTTTAAATATAAGTTTATTAAGTGGTAATGGGCCTATAGATTGGTTTAGCTGCTTGTCTTATGAGGCTATAAAACTGACTCAGTCTTCTCAAAGGAGGAAGGTTGTTTGTTGTTCTTATACATGGTTGGGATGGAGAAAGTTTTAATGCTGCCCAGAATTTCAAGACTCATAATAGACTTGCTAATATTCTTATATTTGGATAAGAGAATTAAAAGCAAGGTTTTGAGTTTTGTTTTTTGCTTGTTGTGTCCTTTACACACAAAAATTAAAAAGAGAACCAAACATTCTTCCCCAGTATATTACCTTTTATATCTCTAATGTGAAATTGTGAAACACTTGTCTTAATTTTGGAGAGCAGGCAGCCAAAGGAGACTGAAGGAGCTGGGTCTGAATCAGAAAGCCTGGGTTCCCCAGTCCTTCACAGCCTCCCCTTGGTAAATTGTGTTGCTTACGCTAACATAACAAATTTTATGGGAGTTCCCAGGTCAAATGGGATTTCCATACTTTGTCCTGATTGGGAGATGATAATGGCTTCTGTCCTCGGGGATTTTGAAAATGTATATTAGACAAAAACCTTGTTAAGAAGGTTTGTGGCCGGGCTCGGTGGCTCAGCCTGTAATCCCGCGCCTTTGGGAGGCTGAGGTGAGTGGATTGCCTGAGCCCGCGGGTTCGAGACCCGCCTGGGCAGCGAGACTTCATTTCCATAATAAATCAAAAAATCAGCTGGGCGTGGTCGCGCATGCCTGTAATTCCAGCTACCTGGAAGGCTGAGGCGGAAGGATTGCCGGAGCCCAGCAGGTCGAGGCTGCGGTGGCCGGAAGCAGCCACTGCACTCCAGTCTGGGCGACAGAGTGAGACTCCAACTCAAAAAAAAAAAAA
>NW_007167819.1:0-590 GCF_000164805.1 Carlito syrichta
CGTCATCCCTGCCAGCCGATTCCCCTCTTAAATGCCTCTTAAACAATCTCACTACACTTTCTCTTTCCCCTGATATCAAACCCAAACGCCTAATTCGTTTCTGCACCCAAGATTGGCCAACATACCCCTTAGACAACCAAAATCAGTGGCCCCCCAGGGGTCCCTCAATCCTGATATTATTCGGGACTCATAATTTCTGTGAGCATTCAAAATAGTGGGTAGAGATTCCCTATGTTCAGTCCTTTTCCTTCCTCCGTGAACATCCCCGCCTCTGCCTCAATTGCAATCCCTCTAATCTTTACCCTCCACTCATGCTAACATCTGTCACCTCTTCTACAACTTCTCCTTCTCCCCTTGTTTTATGCACACTTCAGCCTCCTCTCCAAAACTCCCCTCCCCCACTACAGACCCTGCAAGTTCCATTTCTGCTCCCTCCTCCTCCATCTCAGACTTTGACCCTGCAGACGAGCCCCCCCTTACAGGCAGACTCAATAGCCTCAGACTCTCCCGCCCCCACCCTCCTCTACTCCGGCAGCTCGATCCCTATATCCTCCCCTTCCAATCGTTCCCCAGTGTAGCCCTCCGGTAAC
>NW_007167820.1:0-396 GCF_000164805.1 Carlito syrichta
CTCAGGCTCCCCCGCCCCCACCCTCCTCCACTCCGGCAGCTCGATCCCTATATCCTCCCCTTCCAATCGTTCCCCAGTGTAGCCCTCCGGTAACCCGAACCAAGGCTGCACCGGTCGTCCTAGCAGTTTACTAATATTGATTTAAACTCTATAAAGGGACAAATTCTTTTGGCTACATATTTTATCTCCCAGCCAGCACCGGGTATTAGGCGCAAACTCCAAAAATTAAAAAAGGGCCCATAAACCCCTCAATTAGAGCTATTAGACATGGCCTCTAAAATCTTTAACAACCAAAAGAAGGAAAGAATACAGGACCACCGACATAAGCAGGAAGCACTTCAGTTTTTATCTACCACTTTAGCAGAAAAAGCCACCACTGATAATCTTCCACCCCAG
>NW_007167821.1:0-710 GCF_000164805.1 Carlito syrichta
GCTTGACTCTGACTTTAGTCCACACCCTCTTAGAAGATTACCAAGGACGAGGCAACCCCCTCGGGTCCCCTCCTACTGTGGGAGCTTCTCTGTCCTCTCAATAAATCCTGCTTTCTCACTTAAAAAAAAATAAACACTTCTCAAAAAAAAAGATTACCAAGGACTATTTCGTCAATGCAGAGAAAATCCCAGTTTCCTATACTTTTTTAAATTTTGACCATATACAGAATGAACTATGAGCTTCACTGACATGAGCTTATTTTTCTATACTTGTTAGTCTCACACAAATGTATAAATCAGGAAAAAAAATCCTTTAATAAATCACATACCCCAATTGGAGTTTAAACAACATCTTTCTAAACTCAGTTTCCATTCCTTCTTGAAATTTCAGCAACACTTAAAACCATTTGCTTCTCTTATCCCTGAAATTATCTAACTCCTGTCCAATTTCTTATAATATTCCTTTTCTTATTCTCTTATTATGTTCTTTTCTTCCTTCTACCTCCAAAATTAGTACATTACTTTCTATATAATTTTTGAAATCTTAGGAACACTTAATGTCACCTTTCCTTTTAGTATTCTCTTGCCCTGAACATTTTTTTCCCCAGTGTTCTTTCTTTGGCCCATTAGTGGCTTATTTTCTTCTTCCAGGCTCCAAAGGTTAATAATCACCAAGAATATGCACATATACTTATCCTTCTTTCTTTCTA
>NW_007167822.1:0-882 GCF_000164805.1 Carlito syrichta
CCACTGTGCCCGGCTTATCTCCTATTTTTACCTTCTTCCTAGGAGATGTCAAGCATTTTCATGATTTCAATATCTTCTGTGCATATGATTAATTATTCTTTATATCTTTTAGAATCCAGGCATACACTTTCTGCTTTTAGTAATCAGACTTTGCATCTTCCTTCAGAACAGCTCATTCTCTTATGTAGCACTGTCCTGAGTAGAGAACAGCTGCATTTAATAGACATATATTTTACTAACTGAGGCATGCGATATATCTGATTTACTTTTATACTCATCAGGATAATTAATGTCAACTGATACAATAGTACAATTGCATAATCTCAGTGACTCAAGGCAAGAAAGTTTTATTTCTCACCCTTGTGAGGCTCGATTTGGGCTAGGCGACTTTCCACTTTGTTGTAGCAACTACATTTGGAGTAAACAACCCCATGGCTGTTAGGCATGGAGGAGAGTGAAGGAGGATGTCACGTCATGTCCATTTCCAGTCCATTCCCAGAACTAGCTGATCACATGGCCCTAACCTAACCACAAGAGGGTCTAGGGAACAGAGGGGAGGCCTGTGGTTTTGTATGTTGCCCCTATTTCTTTACATCAGATTTAATATGCTTTGAGCTCCACATATCTGGGCTGGCGGAAAAGGTAATCTCGCCTTTATTGGAGGTCCTCTCCCTTTCTTTTACAGGATCATTTAAGAATCCCAAGCTTCCAGGTGTCAAAAATGGAGTTGCTTAGTCCCTGGTTGCCATCATTTTTACTGTGCTTTTTTTTTTTTTTTGGCAGTTCCTTTTAGTTTGTGAGCACAGGTCCCCAGGGTGTGATTGCTGGGCCATGCTGCCAGTGGTGGGCCCAGATGCTCACAGAAGTCTTCCCTGACTGCTG
>NW_007167823.1:0-476 GCF_000164805.1 Carlito syrichta
CCAGTTTTCCCAGCAGCACTTACTGAATAGGTTCTCCTCTTCCTACTGATTGATGGTGAAGCCTTTGTCAAAGATGAGTTGACTGAGAAATTGAAGTTTTTCTTCCGGAATCTCTATCCTGTTCCATTTGCATATATACCTGTTCTTGTACCAATACCAGACTGTTTTGATTATTGTTGCTTTATAATAAAGCTTAAAGTCTGGGAGTATGATATCTCTCACTTATTTATTTATTTATTTATTTTTTGCTGAGAATTATTTTGGCTATTTGTGGTTATTTATGTTTCCTGTGTGAATATGAATTATTGTATTGTCATTTACAGTTCTGTGAAGAATGCTGCTAATAATTTAATGCATAGTGAGATAAATCTATAGTTTGCCTTGAGTAGGATGGACATCTTAACGATGTTGATTCTTACTATCTATGATCATGGAATCTTTTTTCATTTGTTTGTGTCATCTTTGATTTCTTTGAG
>NW_007167824.1:0-819 GCF_000164805.1 Carlito syrichta
TCAGGGAGACCTCATCTCTACAATAAATCAAAAAATCAGCCGGGCGTGGTAGCGCATGCCTGTAATTCCGGCTACTTGGAAGGCTGAGGCGGAAGGATCGCCGGAGCCCAGCAGGTCGAGGCTGCGGTGGCCGGGAGCGGCCACTGCACTCCAGTCTGGGCGACAGAGTGAGACTCCAATTAAAAAAAAAAATATGTGCCCCAGTAACTCACAATCTTCTGTTATGGGTGATCCAGTGACTGGTCTTTCTCAGGAATGGGTGTTCCTGTGACTGTCCCACTCTGTAATAAATGCTCTGGTGACTGACCCTCATCCATAACTGGTGTTCCAGTGTCTGGCCCTTCTACATTATGAGTGTCCCAGTGACTAGGCACAATTTGTGATTGGTACCTCAGTGAATGGCAATCTTCCATCATGGTTACCCAGTTCACTTGCTCTTCTATTGAGGAATGTCTTGCTTAGTGTGTCACTTCAAAAATTAGTTCCTCAGTGACTAGCTCTTCTTTGTGATTGGTGTTCCTGTGACAGCTCTTCCTTTGTGTTGTTTCCCTAGCCACTGATTCTCGTTTTGTAATGAGTGACATAGGGACTGGCCCCATCTATGATGGCTTTTTTTTTCTCTTTTAATCTATATTTTTTATTTTGACATCTTGGGGTACAGTTAAGAGTTAGGTATACAAATATGCTTCATTCAGATCCCCTTGTTGATAACAGGTGTCTCCCCATCCAGTGACAGATGTTTACTACCATTAGTCCCATCCTCCCCCATAGTTTCCCACCACTGTCAGACATTTTCTTATGGTAGTGTGTTGGATGATC
>NW_007167825.1:0-788 GCF_000164805.1 Carlito syrichta
ACAACCTCCATGAAAACAATTTGGCGATTCCTAAAAGATCTAAAAATCAACCTTCCATATGTCCCCGCAATCTCCCTTCCGGGAACATACTCAGAGGAACTCAAATCACTCTGTGAAAAAGATACCTGCACATGCATGTTTATTGCAGCATTATTCCCAATAGCAAAAACAGGGAACCAACCATGCTGCCCATCAAAAGTGGACTGGATTAAAAAACTATGGTGTATATACATGATGAACTATTACACAGCCATAAAGAAGGACAAAATTATGAACTTTGCATCAACTTAGATGGAGTTAGAGTCTGAATGTTGAGTGAAAGATCACAGAAACAAAAAACTGAGTACCACATGTTCTCACTTATAAGCGGACCTTGAGCTATTGTCATAAGAAAGGGATTGGGAGTAATGGGAAACTGCCTGGGGAGGCAGGGCTGGGAGGGTCACACCTCATCAACAAGTGTACCTGTATAATGACCATTTGTATACCTGATCCTGAATTTTACCCCACATTTTTTAAATTAAAAAAAAAACCTTTCATTCTCTAATTAAAAAAAGAAAATCTGACAAAGACACAACAAAGAAAGAAAACTACAGACCAATAACCCTGATGAACACAAATGTAAAAATTATCAGCAAAATACTATCAAATCAGGTCCTGCAGCTTATTTAAAAGATCACTCATCATGATCAGGTGGACTTTATTCCTGAATGCAAGTTGCTTTAACAAATGCAACCAAAAATGTAACCCACCACAAAAACAGAATTGAAAACAAGCAATGCATGATT
>NW_007167826.1:0-1012 GCF_000164805.1 Carlito syrichta
TACTTACAGAGTGTTAAATGCAGCTTTAAATTTAATGTGGAATCACAGGATCCCACACATATTTGGCCAAAGGGAAACCTATGGTGTTTTAATTTTATCAGTAAAAGACTATATAATCCTTGGGTGTTAAGGTACAGAAAACATGTCAACACATAGTTTTGAGCCTTAAAATTTGGGAAAATAATAAGAATATGCTGGTGAACTTTCATAAGCACTGTTACATAAACTAGCAACCACCCAGATCTGAGGAGGATCCTCCAAGAGATATTTCTCTTCTGGCTTGTTTGTTTCACATTGTGCTCACTTTCTGTTGGGGGGCACTTTCATGAGCTTGTCTGACAAAACATTCTCTCTTCTAAGGACATTGATTCTTTTAAGTATTAAGCATTATGTGCCAGGTACTGCATTATACATGGATTGCTTTTTCACTTAATCTTCCAGCAACTTTAAGAGAAAGGAATTATATTAACTCCCATTTTACACAAGCAAAATTGTGATAAAAGTTTAAAAGTCTGCTCAAAGCCACACAGCAAGTAAGTGGCAGATTGGTTATGAACCAAGGTCTCATCCATTCCAGAAGCTGAATTCTCATCCATTCTAACAATCTTTATACATGAAAGCCCAACTTCCCAAATGAGCAAGCTCTTCACTCAAGAACACCCGTCTACTTTCTAGATTGCAATAATGGTAGGATTTTCTTTCCGCAACTGTCTGACCACTGAGTTTTCTGCTTGTTAGAAAGCTCACATACAAGAAAGCAAAAAGTAGATGAACACAGCCAACCCAATGTTATTATCTCTTATTTAATATATCTGCAAGACAAATACTAAGACCAAACCAATATTGAAATCTTTGGACAATACATTTTGACTTACATCATAGGGATGAAATGCACTGCCCAACTCCCCTAGACATGATTATATAGAGCAGAAGTCTTGCCCTGTCTCACATTCTGAGGAAAATATTGACTTCCAGCCACTACCCAAACCCCTGACTCTTGAGTGATGCTTTG
>NW_007167827.1:0-543 GCF_000164805.1 Carlito syrichta
ATCAACGACCTTGTCTGTTCTGTCAATGCCTGCTCATCTTGACCTTTGACTTTGTTGATGCTGATTACCATTCAGTTCTCAGTCCCGAAGTCGTCTCCTCAGAGAGGGCTTCCCCGATCCCCCTAGCCATGTCCAATCACTGCTGATCAGTTTACCCTATTTTATGTTCCTCTGAGTACTTATTACCTTCTGAAAGTGTTTACTGATTTGCCTGAGTTTGCTTTCTGGTTCTCCTGCTAGGATAGAAGCTCTGCAGAAGACTGTTCTAGACTCTGAGATGGAATGATCTATCCACCATGATCTTGCCATTATGTTCTCAAAGCATAGTTTTATTATTTAATACCATGGGCAATGAGATGTTAATAAAGCAAATCTCAAATCGACTAATTTGCTTTCTACCAAAATGCACTGCACAACTTTTGCCCTTAAAGCAACAGCGATATCTTGTGGCAACAAAAGGAACTGGGTGGTCAGGGAGCACTCTTTTTTTTTTCTTTTTTTCTTGAGTTGGAGTCTCACTCTGTCGCCCAGACTGGAGTGCAG
>NW_007167828.1:0-461 GCF_000164805.1 Carlito syrichta
ACTCTAACTAAAAAAAAAAAAAAGCTATTAAAAATTTAAATGTACAGTTATTTAACTTTAATTTTGTTGAGAGCAATATAGAATCCCAGCATGGTGGGGTAGTTTCAAAATGTTTTAACCTGGTGTATGAAGTTAGGGGATAATTTAAGAAACGTTTTTCTGAGGAAGAATGTTTAATTTGAGTGGAATGGAAAAGACAGAATTAAGCTGGGAGGTGGGTGGGGGCCGCCGGGCAGAAGGAACAGCTCTCAAGAGGGAGGGACATGGAGTCTTAGGGAAACAGTACAAAAGGTAATATCTCTGGGATTTATGGATTGGAGAGGTGGGTTAGGAGCAGCTTCATGGATTGGAGAGGTGGGTTAGGAGCAGCTTTCGAAGTCCTCCTTTGAGACTCTTGATGAAGAATCAGGGGATTGTGTAAGCAACAACAGGAAAGTACTGAAGAGTTTATATAGGAGCAT
>NW_007167829.1:0-19372 GCF_000164805.1 Carlito syrichta
AGCTGACCAGGCTGTATGTGACCATCCTGCTGGCAGTGCTGGTCTTCCTCCTTTGTGGCCTGCCTGTAGGCATCGAATGGTTTTTAGTATTCTGGATTCAGAAGTTTGATGCATTCACTTGTCGTTTTTTTGAGGTTTCAGATGTCCTGTCCTGTGTTAACAGCAGCGCCAACCCCATCATTTACTTCTTTGTGGGTTCCTCTAAGCCGCGTCAAAATAGGAAGTCCCTCAAGCTGGTTCTCCAGAGCGCTCTGCAGGACACTGCTGAGGTGGATGGATGTGGAGGCAGCCTTCCTCAGGAATCCCTGGAGAGGTCAAGAAGCAACCTGGGGTAGTGAGGAAGAGCTTCTTCCCTGTTCGGAACATGTGACCTTGAGAGTCAACACTGCCTTGCCACCCTTGGCAATTAGATGCATTTTTCTGGGCCTTGTGCCTCTGAAATGCTTCAGGGTTTCCAAAATGTCTTCAAATAGATTTATTTTTAACTTGGTTTTTCTAGTTTTACCCAGAGAAAGCATTAGTCTGAAAGTACAATGTTTGAATCCTTTTTGAAGTCACCAATAAATTTCTCATGTTATCTTCCTCCAAATCTTTCTTATTGTAAACTCTTTCTCAGCAGTTTTCATTGCAATGTCAAGAATGTCTGTTCAGATCCATAAAACTCTTCTTTAGAATTGTTTCCTACCTGACAGTACCGAAAAGGCAGATGCCTTATTTATGTCTCAGACTGAGTTTCCCCGAAAAGCAAGCTTCATCCTGAGAATGGGGACATTGCTGAAAGTGGGAATCTCAGTTCTGAATTCATGAGTTCTGCTACCTCTAAATTTCACTGAGTTTTCTGGGATTGGGAAAAATAATGTTCTTAAATGCAGACTCTTTACCTTCATAAAAAGCAGTCTATGAAACAGATTTTATGAAAAGTCCTCTGCTGTCATGTGTCCATGGTATGGGGACAAGTTGGCCTTAATTTCTAATAAAGAAATTATGGTTCCTTCTTCATGAGAACTGATTATCCTGGACCATGGACCAGAGTAGAGTCAAAAAATATGTCCCACCAGTGCCAGTTTGGCCATTGGCAACCTCAGTGTTGGTTTCCAAATGGAAATTAGTTTGGAAACCATCTGTTTTTAGCTTCCAGATTCCTTAATTTATAACTCTCAGCACATGCTGTCTTATGCAAATTGTTCTCATTCGATGTCAGTTAGTGTCCTGGGCAATCGCCATGGGAAACAGGAGTGAAAACCTTTGACTTCTTCCATGACAGTGTCAATTACAGTATGTATATAACCACTTAGAGTTGCTACAGAATTCTGATACATGACAAAACAAGGATGAAGATTGAGAACAAGTGCTACGTGAAATAAGCCAGACACAAAAGAACAATACTGCTAAGTTCAACTTTTATAAGATATTCAAAGTTAACAGACATGTAGGTTTAGGGATGAGGAGATTGTGTGATCATTGTTTCATGGTAAAGAATTTCTGTTTCATATAATAAAAATATTTTAAAGCAGATATTGGTCATGGTTGTATCTTATTGTGAATATTCTTAGTGTCACTGAATTACACATTTAAGATAGTGAAAGAAGCCGGGCTCGGTGGCTCAGCCTGTAATCTCACGCCTTTGGGAGGCTGAGGTGAGTGGATTGCCTGAGCCCGTGGGTTCGAGACCCATCTGGGCACCGAGACCTCATCTCTACAATAAATCAAAAAATCAGCCGGTCGTGGTAGCGCATGCCTGTAATTCTGGCTACTTGGAAGGTTGAGGCAGAAGGATCGCTGGGGCCCAGCAGGTTGAGGCTGCAGTGGCTGGGAGTGGCCACTGCACTCCAGTCTGGGCGACAGAGTGAGACTCTAACTCAAAAAAAAAAGATAGTGAAAGAAGTAAAATCATGCAATGTATATTTTGCCACAATTTTCAAGATTATTAATTTTAAAAAAGAGCATCAATGCAGAGTTCAGGACTCTTCTCTGCAATTGACTTCTCTTTCCACAGAGAACTCAAGTAGATAGAAGGGGCCACCATAAGAGGTTGTGAGAACACAACGAAGTCTGCAGTGCTCACAAGCAGGGAGACTACCACTCAGATGCGAGGTGGCAAATAAACTCAGTATCTTGAAGACAGTACAAAGTAGCCACAACAGTAGTGGGACATGCTAGGGGAGGGGTGAGGTTCACAACATCACTTAGGATAAATCCCCAATTCTACACAGGGGGAAGTGAGGCCCAGGGAGACGACAAAACTTCACCTGTATGTATACCACTTATGTACCTGATCCTAACCTATTACTCACATTTTTAGAATAAGATGAAGACAAAGGAAAAAAAGTAGCCATAAAATGGTAAATCTATAATTTTCAAATTTCCTAGCCAAATATATTGATCCACTTATATCACAGTATGCACACAGAACTATGTCTCCCTGAGTTCAGATCTAATCCTCTTCCAGATCCAGCACTCTGCTGAGTTTGTCCCTATGCATACACCCTGGATTTCCAAAGTTCCCCAGTAGGACTTGGCTGTATGTGAGGGATTCCCACAGGTGGGACGAGGAAGGAAGACAGTGCTTGCAGCTGGTGCACCTGGTAAGGCACTTTGGTGTCATCAGTTCACACCAAGTTATTAAGAAAGTCAGTCCTGGGAGTCTGAGATATCTTCAACTGTACAGCTTTGGCTGAGGATTTTGTCCATCATGAGGAATACAGTAGATAATTTTCACCTGGTTATGGAATCCAAGACTGTTGACCCTCACGTGGGCAACAAGTTATTTTGATGTCAGTGACATATTCTTCGTGTTGGCTGCAAGTAAATGTAGAGCTTCTGGAGGCTTATGATCAGCTCCTGAAGCCCTAACTGAACTCACTTGAATGAGCATTCCTCTATTACATTTGTCTATTACATGACGTAGGGCACTTGTACCTGAATGATTTGTCTTGTCTCCTTTCATCACATGGTGAGATCTTATGGAGCAGAGGTCTTGTCTGTGCATCCCAAGTGCATTGGACTAAGCCTGGAAGTTAGAAGATGCTAGAAATCTATTTTTCTCGAGCAACTCCCACCTGCAAATCTCAGGGTTATCCAGCATCTTGCAGAGAGAGGCTCAGTTACTAGGTCTCACTGGAGCTCCTGCAAGCACCTCCCACTTCAGAGGACAATTTCTCACTGTCTCTGGGGAAAAGAAAGTGGGTGGGGGATTGCAGGATTATCCTGATGAGCTCCCTTCTTCTCAAGTCCAGTTCAGTAATGGATTTTCCTCTAGTTACATACTAAGGAGGAGTGTGCAGGAAATCCAGGCATTAACTTTATAAACAGAGAAAAGATATGAAAGTCCCTCATGGCAGCTTTAGGGAGCTGTCATTCATGACTGCTTATTTATGCATGAGTTCAACAAACATTTATACCTAATTGATAGTCATTGTGTAAATTATATATAACTGTAAACACTTTTCAAATAAAGTCTCTGGCTTACAGACTCCATGTATACAACCAATCTTGTCCTTTTCATCAAGTAAGTATATTGATTGATACCAAATAAATGCTAGCCTTCATGGTCATCCACCAACTTGTTCACCTGTGTACAAGTGCACAGAGTCCCCAATCTACAGTCTGACATTACACCAATGCACAATTTATCGAAGCATTAGAGAGTCCAGCAGCTGCTTACACCACAGGAATTGTGCCACTGCCTACTCCCAATACTCTATGCTGCAGCAGAGGAAGCCCTTGCCTCCAGCCAAACCCACCTCAGCATCAGAAAAGCCTGGGTTATGCAGGGATGGAAAATCTGTGAGTGCTGAAAAGGGAAGAATACTGGACCTGGATTCTCCAGGTGACTACATGGCCATTGTGGGTCACTTGCCCAATCTAGGCAACCCAAGAAGATTGTGACGTCATGAAATTGTCCCAGTGTGAATCTTATGCCATTTGTGCTCTGGTATGCATTCTCCGTAGAAAGTGATAAGTTTTGACTTTACCATTACTATGGACTGACGATAACTACTATTGTGATTCAGGCAGCCTGAGAAGGTCATGTCTCTACAAAGTGACTATAATTATAGCAAGCATATACTCTTCTCACCTGTGTGGTAGCTACCTGGAATTCAAAGGGATTTTTGTGATACTCCTTCTTATGATGGTCTGGCAGGTATTAGGCACCAATAGTGTCAACACATCAATGCCGGCTATAAATACAGATGGGATTTCACTACTGTTCTCTGGGAACTGAAGTAGAGTGTGGAAGAGGAGATCTCCTCACACATGCCTGACACATTGAAACAATCGTTCGAACTCCTTCTAGGATGCAGATGTTGTGATGGGGAGTCAAGAGGGAGAAGATCTCATTAGTAAGTGTGTATGTAGAGGCTTCTTGAAATATCTGACTCTGAAATGTTGACTCTACACTTTACCCAGCATGCACCCGCAGTTCCTTTTGCTAGTCAAATAATCCTTTGAATTAGGAAAGGAAAAATAAATAGGACCAGGACATATAGAAATGAACGAAGAGGTCATTTATAGTGCATTGCTCATAAAAGCATAAGGTTGTTTAGGGATTGCTGATTAATACATAAATGCTTTTCATTCCTTGTGCTACCAAGTATTTCATTGTGGTTGCAAGATCCCTGTCAAAAAGGAGAATAATGCTGGAGTGCTTGAACAACGAGCAATGATGGTTGAAGTGATAGAGACTAGCATAAGTATTGCAATGAATTGTAGTCAAGTTTATTACATTGTCAAATGCAGAGAAACTAAGCCAGATCAGCCCAACAAGACAACATAAAGTGGCATCGTCCAGCTATCCTTTTTTTGTTATTGCTGTTGACACTCTATTCTATTCATTTGTTTTTTTATTTTAAAGATGCAGGGTACAATTCAGAGTTAGGTATACAAATGTTCATTATGCAGGTACCCTTGTTGATGAGGTGTTCCCTTCCCTCCCCTGGCAGTTTTCCTCAACTGCCAATCCCACTCCCTTCCCTTGGCAGTTTCTGCTACTGCCAATCCCTTTCTTATAGTATTATGATAATTGTTCAATGTCCGCGTATGAGTGAGAACACAATGTACCAGATTTTTCAAAAATCCAATTCAGCTTCGAAGGGCAGCATGGTTGGTTTCCATGATTTTACTATTGTGAATAGAGCTGCAACAAAACATGTGTGTGCAGGTATCTTTTTTGTAGGTCCTGCTCTCCTGACCTTTCTTCCAGGTAGATTATATTTCCAACCCTACAAGGCAGAAACTATGGGTGAACACACACACACATACACACACAGAAACACACACTCACACACACACACATGAGTCAGAACAAGAAGTGTGGGGGTAGGGAAAAGAGAAGAAGCAGTGGAAAGCACATACTGCTCTGGTGCAACATTTCTGCCTGCAAAAAAGGCCCAAATGGAAGCATGGGTGATGATTCTTTTGAAAATAAATGCAACATTTTATTTCTAACAAAAAATTCAACTCTATATATTTTCATAAACGATATGGATGATGGCTTAAGAGCTGGTAACTCATAATCAAAAACTTGAGTTCAAAACCTGTATGTCACTTTACACTTTTTTCGTAATGCAGTACCTATAGAGTCTTGATATTTTGTTTAAAACTCCTGTTTTAACATTCTATATGTGAGAGAATAATGCTCTTAGCTTCAGTCGTTCCAAAGAGATCAGTGAGAAAGAACTGCAGGTTTGAGCCTGTAGGTGAATCTGTACATTTTACTTATTCATTCCAAAGCAATATTGGAAGCAAATGGGACATTTGAACATACGACTCATGTTAGTGGTAGGTGTTTGAATGCTGCTTACATTATCTTCCAGTCTGTGTGCCCCATTTATAAACTTCTCTCCAATATAACCTGTGTCCTCATTGTAGGGGACCTCAATATCCGTGGAGGAGGTCAACCTAACAAACTGATCTTTCAGTTGTTTTTAAATTTTTGCTGAGGATACAAAAATAGTAAAGAGTTCTTATATACTCATCAGTCAGCCTACACCAATAGTGACATGTCACATAATTAGAGAATATTATCAGCGACAGGAAATTGCCATTGGCATGATCCAGTCATCTACAATCCAAACCTTACTAGAATTCTTCGTGTTTGCATTCACTGATTTTTTTTAAAGGATGGGAATTCCTTGTGTGTAATTCTGTATCATTGTTCCACATTATACATGCATATAATCACCACCATGTTCAAGATATGAAACTATTTGACTTCTGTCTCATGCCAGGTAATGGTCTGTGCACATTCCTGTTCAAAACCATCCTTTCCGCTTTCCCATAATTTAAAAGTACTGGTCCTTAGAGGAGCCCGAGGCCAATGTGGCAGGTGTGCCATCCGAGGACAGCGGGCTTGATGCAGGGCCAAGGGCAGCAAGGCTGCGGGCAGTGAGCATGGCCAGCACTGGATAGTGAATGACCGCTTGGTGCTGGCTGCTGTAGGGAGGCCACTGCCAGCTGCAGGCCTCCTTGTTCTCGCCTTCCTGCCCGCAGTCTTTCTTTGGGGTCCCACCTGCCAGGAGGCCGTGGCGGATATGCTCCCAGTTCATTTTTCTCCACCGGCCTCTAGTTGGGTAGGAGTGGTTGCAGACAAAGCCAGCGATCTGGGTCATATGCAATGTACCCAGAGGAACTCAGATCATTCTACCAAAAAGATACCTGCACCCGAATGTTTGTTGCAGCTCCATTCACATGAGCAAAAACATGGAAACAACCGTGTTGCCCATCGAAGCTGGACTGGATTGAAAAATGTGGTACATATACACAATGGAATATTATGCAGCCATAAAGAAGGACGAATATATGGACTTTGCAACAACTTGGATGATTTTGGAGTCGATCATACTCAGTGATTTATCACATAAACAAAGAACAGAATTCCATATGTTCTCACTCATAAGTGGACCCTGGACAATTATAATGCTATAAGAAAGCAATTGGAGAGAAGCGGCAAGATGGCGACGGGGCAACCCCGACTGTGAAGCCCTCTGCTAAGGAGCACTGCAGTGGGTCTCTGACTCTCACCCCGGGGGGCTACGGACCCCAATATCACAGTCTGCTCTTCATACGGAGCTCGGCCATCGCCGCCGCTGGGGCATCATAACAGACTGGACAGTCACTGTGGCGCAAACGGCACTGCCGCCGCCGCCACTGCCGCATCCTCTGTGACGGCTGTAGCACATCACACCACCTGGGCCTAGGCAACCCACTTCAGTCCTTCAAGCCCCTTCAGGGAAGACCTGCTAGGATCGCTGCCACCTCTCCTGCAACCGAGAAGTCCTGCCCGCCGTAAGTCTCCTGTTGTCTGCCCTGAGGCAGGCAGCCATCTTGCTCCTGTCTGGCCCGACCCCCTCTGGGTTGAGCAGCTGAGATAGCATCACCTGCTGGCGATTCAAGGTAACAACACCTAAACGGGAGACAAGCTTGATAAAGACATAGGGCAGAGTGGTGAACGGAGGGTGATCTGAACTGTCCTTCACAGCAGACCAGGGGAAACTGACCCTAACTGCAAACTAATTTGTCAGCTTGAAAAGAAAACTAGAAATCAGACCTGAAAGGACATTGGACTTAAACGAAATGTCTCAGAGTGTGCTTCATTGATTCTATTAATTTAATGACTTAATTCTATTCCTACTGTATTTTCCTTTTTTTCTCTTTTCCTCTTCCTTTTCTTCTCTTTTCTTCTCTCTGTAAACCATATCTTTGTATAGAGGAACAGCACACTAATAAGGTGGTTGGTTAGCTTGTATGTTAGCATCACTATATGTTTTATTTTTATTTTTTATTTTTTGTATGAGAGTTGGTTAGTCTGTAGCTGTGGTCTATTGTTTTTATCTGTTTCAGCATAGGCCTCTCTCTCTATTTGTTGGCACACTCGTTTGTTTCCCCCATTACTCCTCTGTCCCTCCACTCCCCTCTTCAACCCACTATCTGCTCCATTCTCTCCCCTCTGCTAACTACATTTTATTTCAGGGAGTAAACCGACAGCCCCACTGCATGGACAGATTCCAAGGCAGTGGGAAGTGGGTTCCAGATTATCCACATAGCTGTAAGAAAATACCAGGACCTGCAGATAGATTTTGAATCACAGCTCCCCCCTTCAGTAAACCTCAAAACCGCAAAAAGGACCACCCCCAAACTACAGTGCAACTCCAGAATTGAACAAAGTAAGAAGGCATACATAAAGAATAGGAGATTGAACAAACAGCTTTAAAATCAATCCCTTTACCGGTGAATAACAGAATTAAAGAAGACGGTGACGTGGAAGGAAGGAAAAAGAAGGGAGGGGAAAAACCACACAAAAAGAGAAAAACCAAAAGAAGACCCCTGGGAAATCAGACACTGAGAAAACAGATTCTGGAACACAAACAATGAAGAGCCACCAGAATGACTGGTTACATACAACAAACCCAGGCATCAAGACATTAATGGAGAGAATTTTAAAAATTGAGGAGAGACAAGAGGAAAACAGGAAGGAGCTGATGTCCGAAATGACAGCAGAAAAGAGTACTGTGATGGAAATGAATAACAGACTAATAAGCATGGAAAGCAGAATCAGCCAAGCAGAAGAAAGACTCTCAGAGCTCGAAGACCAAAACACAGAACTAACCCAAACTGTCAGAAGCATAGAAAAGAAGCTCAAAAAGACAGAACAAAACCTGCAAGAGATGAATGATCACTTCAAGAGACCAAATCTAACAGTAATTTGGCTTCCTGAGGCAGAGAGAGAAACAGAAGCCACACTGGAAGAAACATTTCATGAAATCATTCAAGAAGACTTCCCTCATCTCATCAAGGATGAAAAAATTCAAACAAGAGATTCAGAGAATCCCTGCAAGACAACAAATGAGAAGACCAACTCCCAGACACATAATAATTCGCCTAAACAAAGTAACTATAAAAGAAAAAATCCTCAAGGCAGCAAGAGAAAAAGCCCAGACTACCTACCAGGGAAAACCAATTAGAATAGCAGCAGATTTATCCACAGAAACCCTGCAGGCCAGGAGAGCCTGGAGCCCTATCTTCAAAGTTCTAAAAGATAAACAATTTCATCCAAGAATAACCTACCCAGCCAAACTAAGCTTCATTAGTGAGGGAGAATTGAAATCTTTTCCGGATATCCAATCCTTTAGAACCTACACTGCCACCAGACCACCTCTACAAGAAACACTTAAGAAAGTACTGACACAGAAGAAAAAGAAAAAAGAACAACAGCATTCTTCACAAGAGTACAGGCAAAAGATTAAAAACACACATGAATCAACTCCAAAACCCAAAGAAAGACAACAAACAAACAGGAACAACTCTGTAAGAACCTTATGATAGGGATCGACTCTTGCATTTCAATTATTAGCCTAAATGTGAATGGACTAAATGCGTAACTGAAAAGACACAGAATGGCAAAATTGATAAAATATCATCAGGCAACAATCTATTGCCTTCAAGAGACTCACCTCACTGGAAAGGGCACCCATAGACTCAAAGTAAGAGGATGGGAAACAAACTTTCAGGTGAACGGAATACAAAAGAAAGGAGGAGTAGTGATCTTAATTTCAGACAAAATACCCTTCGAGCAATTAAAAATAAAAAAAGAAACAGAAGGCCACTACATAATGATAAAAGGCTCAATCCATCAACAAGAAATATCTATCCTAAACATATATGCACCCAACATAGGTGTGCCAACTTTCATTAAGCAACTTCTTGGAAAACAAAAGAAAGATATTGACTCTAACAATATCATAACTGGGGACTTTAATAACCCACTCACAACCCTAGACAGATCATCAGGACAAAAAGTCAGCCAGGAGATCCAGAACCTCAATGTGACTTTGGACCAAATGGACTTAATTGATACCTACAGAACACTCCATTCAAAGACCACAGAATACACATTCTACTCATCACCACATGGAACATATTCTAAGATCGAACACATACTCGGCCATAAATCAAGCATAAGCAAATTTAAAAGGACCAAAATTCTACCATGCACCTTCTCGGACCACAGTGGAATAAAAATAAACACTGACACCAACAAAGTCGCCCCCAAATCCACAAAGACATGGAAACTAAACAGCATGATGCTAAACAACTCCTGGGTCAATGACGAAATCAAAACAGAGATCAAAAGATACCTGCAAACAAATGAAAATGAAGAAACATCTTACCAAAATCTCTGGGATGCCCTGAAAGCTGTAGTAAGAAGGGGAATTTATATCCCTACAAACACACATGAAGAAAATGGAAGGAACAGAAATTCACAACCTAACAAGCCACCTAAAGAAGCTGGAAAAGCAAGACCACAAAAACCCTAATTTCAACAGAAGAATCCAGATCACCAAAACAAAAGCCCAAATCAAGGACATAGAAGACAAAAAGATAATACAAAAATCAATGAAACAAAAAGCTGGTCTTTGAAAGGATAAACAAGATTGATGGTCCCCTAGCTAGACTGACCAAGAAAAAATGAGAAAAAAACCAAATAAGCACAATCAGAAACACAAAAGATGAAGTCACATCTGACCCTGAAGAAATACAAAAGATCATTAGAGACTACTATGTACACTTGTATGGAAACAAACTTGAAAACCTTAAGGAAATGGAGGACTTTTTGACATCACACAACCTACCTAGGTTGGAACAAGAAGAAATTGAGACCCTAAATAGACCAATAACAATCAAGGAAATCGACTACATAATAAGAAAACTTCCTACAAAAAAAACCCCTGGTCCAGATGGCTTTCCAGCAGAATTCTACAAGACATTTAAGGAGGAGCTGATACCAATCCTACTGAAGGTATTCCAGGCGATTGAAAATGATGGAACTCTCCCCATATCAATTTACGAAGCCAACATCACATTGATACCTAAGCCAGGTAAAGACCCAACAAAGAAAGAGAACTACAGGCCAATATCTTTGATGAACATAGATGCTAAAATTCTCAACAAGATCCTAGCAAACCAAATTCAGCAATACATCTCAAAGATCATCCACCATGATCAAGTAGGCTTCATTCCTGGGATGCAAGGCTGGTTCAACATTCGTAAAACCATAAATGTAATTAAATACATCAACAGATGTCAAAACAAAAACCACATGATCATATCATTAGATGCAGAAAAAGCTTTTGATAAAATCCAGCACCCCTTCTTGATAAAAACCCTTGAACATCTAGGCATACGGGAAACATACCTCAAAATAGTAAAAGCCATCTACGAGAAACCCACAGCCAGTATACTCCTAAATGGACAAAAATTGGAACCAATTCCCCTGAAAACTGGAACTAGACAAGGATGCCCACTCTCACCCCTCCTGTTCAACATAGTATTGGAAGTCCTGGCTAGAGCAATCAGAGAAGAGGAGGCAATCAGGGGTATTCAAATAGGAAAAGAGGAAATCAAGTTGTCTCTCTTTGCAGATGATATGATGGTGTACCTTGAAAACCCAAGAGAATCTGTCAAAAGCCTCCTTACATTGCTAAAGGCCTTTGGCAAAGTCTCAGGATACAAAATAAATGTAAAAAAGACAATCGCATTTCTCTACACCAATAATAAACAAACAGAAACCCAAATAAAAAACACAATTCCATTCCATATCACAATATCCACAAAGAAATGAAATACCTTGGCATCTTCCTAACCAGACACATGAAAGACCTTTACAATGAAAATAACAAAACTCTGCTCAAAGAAATCAAGGAAGTGGAAAAATACCCCATGCTAATGGATTGGAAGAATCAACATTGTGAAGATGTCCATCTTACCTAAGGCAATCTACAAATCCAATGCAATATCCATGAATTACCAACAACATTCTTCTCAGACCTAGAGAAAACAACACAGGAATTCATATGGAAACATAAACGTCCAAGTATAGCTAGAACAATCCTCAGCAAAAAAAACAAAGCAGGTGGTATCACATTACCAGACTTCAAACTTTACTATAAAGCTACAATCATCAAAACAGCCTGGTATTGGTACAGGAACAGGCATATAGATCAGTGGAATAGACTTGGGATCCCAGAAGCAAAACCTCAATTTCTCAACCAACTCATCTTTGACAAAGCCCCCACCACCTACCACTGGGGAGAGGAGAACCTATTCAGTAAATGGTGCTGGGAAAACTGGCTGCCCACATGCAGAAGATTGAAACAGGACCTCTATCTATCCCATGCACAAAGATTAACTCCAAAAGGATCAGAGACCTAAATGTAAAACCTCAAACTATAAGAACCTTAGAAAAGGAAACAAATACCCTCATGGAAATTGGAACTGGCATCCAATTCCTGAACAAACCCGAAACCCACAGGTCATAAGAGAGAAGATAGACAAGTGGGACCTTATTAAACTGACAAGCTTCTGCAAAGCCAAAGAAACCATCAAGAGAGCAGGGAGACAGCCTGCAGACTGGGAAGAAGTATTTGCCAACTCTAGGTCTGTCAAAGGCTTAACATCCTGGATCTACAAGGAACTGAAACGTACCGAAAAGAAAAAAACAAACAACCCCATTATCAAATGGGCAAAAGATATGAACAGACACTTCACAAAGGAAGACATCCGAGCAGCCAACAAACACATGAAGAAATGCTCAACCTCACGAATCATCACTGAGACGCAAATCAAAACCACACTGAGATACCACCTAACTCCAGTCAGAAGGGCAATTATCAACAACTCAAAAAATAACAGTTGCTGAGGAGGGTGTGGCGAAAAGGGAACACTTCTACACTGTTTGTGGGAGTGTAAACTAGTGCAACCTCTGTGGAAAGCAGTGTGGCGATTCCTAAAAGCTCTAAAAATCGACCTTCCGTATGACCCCGCAATCCCCCTACTGGGAATATACCCTGAAGAACTCAAATCACTCTATAAAAAATATATCTGCACACGTATGTTTATCTCAGCATTGTTCACAATAGCAAGAACCTGGAAACAACCATGCTACCCATCAAAAGAGAACTGGATTTTTAAAATGTGGTACATATACACGATGGAATACTACACAGTCATAAAAAAGAACAAAATCATGAATTTCGCAGCAACCTGGATGGAACTAGAGTCTATAATACTGAGTGACCTCTCACAGAAACAAAGATCCGAGTATCCCATGTTCTCACTCATATAATGGACCTTGAACATCCAAAGTAATACTATAAGAAAATGACTGACGGTACTGGGAAACTATGGGGGGGAGGGGGATGAGATTAACAGTAGCAAATATCTGTCTGGGGATGGGGAAACACCTCTTATCAACAGGGTGCCTGAATGAAACATAATTGCACACCTAACCCTTAACTGTACCTCACACAATCATAATAAAAAATATTGATTAATAAAAAAAAAGAAGATAACAAGAAGGAAAAAAAAAAAGAAAGCAATTGGCAGTAGTGGGAAACTGTCAGGGGAGGGGTGGTGGGGTTGGCAGTTGAGGGAAACTGCTAGGCAAGGGAAAGGCAAACCTTATCAACAAGGGTATCTGCATGATCAATGTTTGTATACCCAAACCAGAAATGTACCCCACATCTTTATAATAAAAATAAAAATTAAAAACAACAACAAGAACAACAACAACAAAACAAAGCCAGAGAGCAGTGCCGCCAGATCAGGAGCTTGGGACCACAAACCTAAGCCAACATCGCTGGAGTTTTCAGACACATCCCTTAATCGCGCCTGGAAGTCTGACTCACTCTCAGCACGGGAGGCGAAGACTCTAGGGCAAACTACAGCCTTGACCAAGGCTGTTCAGGGCATCTTGTCTCCCTTGTTCTGCTCTCTCCGTCTGCAAAGTGGGATGATGAGGCCTGAGTCCGCATCTCACGGAGGGGGCTGGAATGCACTGGTGGGCCCTCAGAACTGAGAGTGCTGAACATCTGCCTACTTGTTTGGGTGGATCTAGCCGGGCCCTGCCTCTGCAGCAGACAGATGTGGTTTGGGTTGTGGCCCTACCACTGACCAGCTGGGTGGCCCCCGGCAAGCCTCACCCTCTCGGACCCCCAGTTTCATCAGGAGCAAAACACAATCCTGTGACCTCTTTCACCGAGTTGTGGTGATAACTGGAACCAGGGCAAGGAGCAGGGAAGTTTCTCCAGGGTTGACATGGGTTTATTGTCTGATAAGACAAAGTGGCCTTGTCTGCAAGATTCCAACTGGTTGGACAGGGGCTTCCACTCCATCTGTGTCACAGGTGGCCAAGACTCTCTTCTTGACAAGCTGAAGGCAGAATAGTAAAGGCTGCTGAAGAAAGGTCATTTTGAAGCACTTGGGTGTTCCTATCAGCCCTTGAAGTCTTGGGTTGAATTTGTGTCCATGGGTGGGCACGGGTGTAATTAATGGAGAAGTCTGCTCTGTGTCTAGAGAAGATTCTCTGAACGACCTGAGATGCCTGGCTTGGAGGTTTGGGGGAGAAGCATGGGGATCTCTTGTCATGGAAGGGGCAAGGTCATTTCGTCAGAGTCCTGGGTGAGTACATGAATAAATCAATTCACACACACACACACACACACACACACACACACACACACACACACACGGTACTGGTTCTCCTGCCTTCTCCCCCAGAGACACTTTATATTTATATAATTATTATTCTCCTTCCCACATTTTCAGTGTTTCATTCTCTAATGGATCATTCCATCGCAGCTCAAGCATACTATTCTACTTTTTGCCTTAAAACATCATCCTAGCTCACATTTCCTACTGTCTCTTCTTTCCTTTAGAGCAAAGAGTTCATGGAAGAAGGGGGTTGGGATTGGGAATTGAGGGAAACTGCCAGGGAGGGAGGGGTCACACCTCATCAACAAGGGGACCTGCATAATGAACGTTTGTATACCTAACCCTGAATTGTACCTCACATCTTAAAAAAAAAAAGAAAAATAAATAAAAAAGTCTTAACATCTTTAAAAAAAGAGTTTTCTATACTCATCTGCATTTTCTCCTCCTAAAATTTTCCTCCTCCTTCTTCTCCTTCTCTTTCTCTCGCTCTCTCTCTCTCATGTCCTAACATCTCTATCTCCTCATAAATCATTAAATTTATTTTTCTTGTTTTAAATAGCAATTCAGTCACAAGTTTAAAAAAATATTTAAATTGTGATTCTCAGTTCAGGTCTTCAGGCATCCTTAGCTTCTTAGCAAAGATACAGAGAGTTATTATGGTTATTAATATCAATCTTTCCATAGTTGCTTAATGCTAAAATAGTCATACATAGTCTGTGTCATGCAAAATATACATTTGTCTGCATGCTTTTTTTTTTTTTAAATCTAACTTATCTTGGATGTCATTCCATGTCAGGTTTCTGGCTCTTTTAATACAGCTGCAGAGTATTATGTTCCATGAATGGACCATAATTTATATAGTATTGATGGCCATTTGGCTGTTGCAAATCTTTTATGGCAAATAATGTTGTATTTATTAACTTTGCACATATGTTTCTGAACACGTGCAGACATACCTCTAGGATAAACTTCTAAATGAGGAATTATAGGGATAACAGTATGATACTTTGTATATACTGATAAAAGTTGGAAATTGCCTTTCCTTGAGGTTGCAATCATCTCACTCCACTAGAAAGAGAGTACCTTGGTTCACGTCAGATGCATATTGTTGCTATCCAACCTTTTGGCCTTTGATATTTTGGTAAGTAAAATATAATTCTGTGTACCTGTAACGTGAATGTTTCTTATTCTGAGCTTCGTGTCTCGTCTTTCCATGTGTGTAAAAACCATGTTTGTTTTGTAGAAATTGGGACTCATGACCTATAGTAATTTCCTTATGAGCTTTTTGGAGTTTGAATCATCATTTTACATAAGCTTTTCATAAATAGGCTAAATTAACACTATGATACACATCACTAAGATTTTCTATACTTAGTTATCTTTTGACTATTATGGTTCATGCAGTGTCAAAATATCATTTTTGTCTTTTTAATGTTTTCTTTAAGTCTTCTAAATTTGATATCATAATTTTTCCAAGTACTACTATATATTGATGATGAATTTAGATCTATATCAAATTTATATGTAATGTGTATTTTCAACTTTACTTTATTTTAGTAGTCCACAGTTGTCCTAATTCAATTCATTGAATAGTCCATGTTTTATGGTCTACTTTGGTATGTAATCTATATCATATACTAAGTTCCCATAAGTACCTGTGTCTAATATTAACTTTTCATTGATCTGATTTTTATACATAAATCAGTTCTATAATGTTGCACTTATTCAGGTTTACACTGCATTCTAATCATTTTTATTTTTCTTCTCTATTCAGAAGATGTAAATGGGGTTTGTTTTTTCTTATTTATTCTCACTGCTTGTTTTTGTGTACAGAAACTGCCTGTTGGTCACTATTATGAGGAGTCATATATGAATGCTTGATTACTATGATAAGAAAAACAGTGAAAAAAAATTGGGGGTCGGGTAGTTATGAGCCTTGAATGATGCTTTAATATAGTTTGTTGTTGCAAAGTTGATATTGCTTCACATTGATACTTAGGCTCATAACTGAAAATGAATTCTTGAAAACAACAATTACTAACAGAGGGGTGGACCAGATTAGGTGGGGTGGGAGAGTTTTATATGAGAGTGGAAATGGGACAGAGGCCAAGAAAC
Organism: Carlito syrichta; assembly: GCF_000164805.1. NCBI lineage: Eukaryota > Metazoa > Chordata > Mammalia > Primates > Tarsiidae > Carlito > Carlito syrichta. The sequence goes on from NW_007167829.1 coordinate 16,606, forward strand.
ATCTCAGGAAGGGATAATGTCTCAAATGATTTTGGTCTCTAATGTGTCTATGGTTTTTGTACAGGAAATAACAGAGCTGCCCAGTATCGTGTGTGTGTGTGTGTGTGTGTGTGTGTGTGTGTGTGTGTGTGTGTTTGCTTGAGTCAAAGTCTCACTCTCTTGCCCAAGCTGGAGTGCAGTGGCAAGCTCACTGCTGCCACAGCCACGACCTGCAAGGCTCAGGTGATTAACCTGCTGCCTCAGCCCTCCAAGTAGCTGGAACTACAGGCATACCACCATGCCCGGCTAATTTTCTGATTTATGGTAGAGACGAGGACTCACCAAGTTGCCCAGGTTGGTCTCGAACTCCTGGGCTCAGGCAATCCTCTTGCCTCTGCCACCCAATATTCTGGAATTACCGGCATAAGCCACTGCACCTGGTCAAAATCCTGAAATACCTGATTTGGTCACCAGCTTTCATTCCAGTTCCTGTAGGCACCTCTGAGTCAGGGGACTAGGAACTGTCCTCTGAAGTCATCACCGAATCGAGGAAGGCTCTCCTCCTCCTGCAGCACGGGGCAGCTCTCCACTCGCAGACAGAAGAATGGAGGAAAGGTAAGGGCATATGCCAAGAAGTCTTCTTTCCAAAGTCAATTTTGTTTTTCTCTGTAACTCCTCAATTCTGCATTTCCATCTTGGGGTACTGTATGCAGGGGGTCATGAACTTGCTTCAGGAAAAGGAGGAGAAATTAGGTGCTGGCAGCCTGGACTGTGGGAGTCCCGAATGGGGTCACATAGGCCTTTCTTCCTTCTGATCCATCTCCTCCTACCACCCCCTGTATTTCAACTATTCAGTCTGTTGTTGTGGAGAGAATGCTGCCTCTTAGATTTACTTAAGAAACAAGGGGACATGCAAGCACTGTTTCAAAGAGCTGAACTGCAGTAAAGACAGGTTTTGTTCCTTTACTAACTTTTCATGGCACATCTGAAATGTCCAATGAAAACACTGATGATTCAATCTGAAATATCTGAAGAGTGTTTCATGTGGGGACTGTTGAAAACAATGGGCAGAATTAAGGGAAAGCAGCAATAGGGAAGCACTCTTCCAAATCCAGGCTCAATGGGAGAGGGAAGGAGCAGTTACCATTGAGAGCGTAGCCACAGCTGAAGATGTAGCAGGAGAAAGGGATCACTAGGCAGGTGGAGAAGCCATGAGTGACAAACACAGCCTCACAGCAGAGAGCCAGGCGGCGGGAATACCAATCACTATCCTCCTGTCCCCCAATCTCCTGGTGGTGTCTCCCAGTGGCTCAATTCAGCCAGAAATAGGATCCCACGGGTAAGAGACAGAGACACCACCATCTTGGGAGGTCAAACAGGGTGGGGAAGGATGGAAGAACATCTTCAAGGCTAATGGAAATTACTGTCCATGCCTCCCACCCCTCCTCATACCCCCTGGGGTTTTCTCTTTCTAAATGTCATTGAATCATTTCTCATCTAAGTTCCATCAGAGTTATTCTTTTTTCTCTTTGCAACTTATTTCTCTAGTGTCACTTGTATGGAGAAATATCTGCATTTATCAAACATGCCTAGTAAAAGAAATGTAATTTTAAAAAGAGAAAACAATTCTGTTTGTTACAGTGTATGTTTGGCTGCTTTAATTTGGGGTCTCTATCACATAAATAAAAATCTTAAACAAGAATGTGCAGCTGGCCTTCTGCATCAGTGTGCCTCACATTTGCAGATTCAACCACCATAGATTGAAGACATTCCCTCCTCTCACAAAAGGGGAGGATAGTTGTATCAGTACTAAACAGACACAGACATTTTTCTTTTTATTATTCCCTAAACAATACAATACAACAACAATTCACATAGCATTTAGACTGTATTAGGTATTACATGGCATTCCCATTGTATTAAGCAATCTAGAAGTGATTTAAAGTATACAGCAGAAAGTGCATAGGTTATATACAAAATGCTACATTATTTTAGAAAAAGAAATTGCGCTTCTGCAGGTATGGTTTGTTTGGTATTCCCACACCAATGCCCTGTAGATACCCAGAGATGACTATATTTTAGAACTGAGCTGGAGTCTCCAGGGATGATACATTAGGACCTAAAAATTTGCAACTCCCCAACCTTAAACAATTACCCTTCATTCTCCTACACAGCTCCCAACCACATCAGCATACAGCCTGATGGAAGGAGGATAGGGGAAGAAGGAGGCTGTCCTCCTTTCTATGAATCCCATGACCCTGAACTTGGTTAGATCACTTGTGCTCACCTCCCATTGACCAACACCTAGTCATACGAGATCATCCAGAATGAGGAAGACCAGAATGGGGATTCTTTCTCAGTTCTTATGCTCTCAGAATTGTTATGTGACATAAGAACAAAGAAAGATTGGGGGATATTAACAGTCTCTACAGCCTGTGATTAACTCTCAAATTCCGTGCTCTCATGAAGATTTTTTTAAAAAGATTCTCAGAAATACCGAATGATGAGTTAGATAACAATGGGAAAGTCTTATGCAGGACTCCAGGAGACCAGGGGCTGGTATTGGGACTGCTCTTCCTGGTGTGATAACAGGAACATCCTTTGTTCTTCAAGCCTCAGCATCTTCTCGAGTTAAATGAGGATATTACAACAGATGGATTTTAAGGCATACATGAAAAATGTAGGGTGCAAAACAGGCATGACTTTGTACTTAAGAGGCTTTAGGATGGATGAAAAAGACAGATACATGCAACCCTAAATATAGACACACTAAGTGTTAGATGCCCTC
>NW_007167830.1:0-736 GCF_000164805.1 Carlito syrichta
GACGTTCCCTTTCCTCTGTCATATACTTCCTGATTTTGTGGGTCAACGAAATGAAGACAAAGAATCCCAGATCAGTAAAGAGTTTTAATAGCAACTCAGTCCAATGCTTGTTCTATTTATTTATTTATTTATTTATTTATTTATTTATATTTTAAAGATGTGGGGTACAATTCAGATTTGGGTATAATGATATAGGTAAAGTTTGGGCCTCCCATTGGTCCTCACTTTGGAAATAGACTTCTAAGAAAGTTTTCATTTGAATAAATTCTTACACAACTTAAAAATAATTACAAATCACTGTAGCATTTTCTATTTTTATCATTCTCATAGAATGAATGGAAAATAGGGAAATAGTTAAACCAGTAACTTCATTTAATTAAGTAAAAAATATACATTGTTAGATGGCAAATGTGACAAACATTTAATCTTTTCAGACACTTACTGTGATTAACCAGTATATTTCCTTCATTTGGGAAGAAAAAGAACACAATTAATAAATACCATCAAAATTATTTAAAAGAAGGGAGAGAATTATGCATTCTGAGATATGTTTTCACTTTCTGGGCACATAATCCTTCCAATGAAGCATATTAGCTGCTATTTGCCTTTGGTATCTTCAGCCTCCTTTAAAGCAAAAGTAACTGGGCATGGTGGCTCATGCCTGTCATTTCAGCTTTTTGGGAGGCAGAGGCGAGAGGATTGCCTGAGCCCAGAGGTTTGAGACCAGCCTGGGCAA
>NW_007167832.1:0-762 GCF_000164805.1 Carlito syrichta
GCTGGCTAGCTAAGTAGCTAGCTAGTTAGGTCAGCTGGCTAGCCAGCAGGCTAGCTGGTAGAGACAGCTAGTTAAGTCAGCTGGCCATCCAGCTGGCTAGCTAATTAAGTCAGCAGGCCAGTCAGCTGGCTAGCTGGTTAAGTCTGCTAGTTAAGTCTGGTTAGCTGGTTAAGTCTGCTAATTAAGCTGCCTAGCTAGGTAGCTTCCTACTTAAGTCAGCTGGCTAGACAGCTGGCTATCTAGTTAAGTCCCCTAGTAGGTCTGCTGGCTAGCCAGCTGGCTACGTATATAACGAGCTAATTAACTCAGATAACTAGCAAACAAGCCAGCTAATTAAGTCAGCTAGTTAAGTCAGTTATCCGTCTGGCTAGCTAGGTGACTGGCAAGTTAAGTTGGCTGTTTAGGAGTCTTGTCAGGTAGGTGGCCAGCTAGTTAAGCTGGTTGGCTAGCAGGCTGACCAGGAGGGTGCTTGCTATCTGACTGTCCAGCCAGCAGGCTGCCTAATTAACCCGGTTGGCTAGCCAGCTGGCCAGCCCACTAGCTGGCTAGCTGGCTCCCTAACCAGCTAGCCAAACTGCTAGCTAGCTAGTTAAGCCAGATGGCTAGCAGTGTAGCCAAACCTTTGGCTATCTAATAAAGTCAGCTGTGTAGCCAGCTATCCAGCAACTTGCTAGTCAGCTACTCGTCAGCCAGCTATCCAGCTAGCTAGTTAAGTCAACTAGCAAGATAGCTAACTATTCAGCTAGCTAATTAAGTCAGCTA
>NW_007167833.1:0-360 GCF_000164805.1 Carlito syrichta
CCAGCTAGCCAAACTGCTAGCTAGCTAGTTAAGCCAGATGGCTAGCAGTGTAGCCAAACCGTTGGCTATCTAATAAAGTCAGCTGTGTAGCCAGCTATCCAGCATCTTGTTAGTCAGCTACTCGTCAGCCAGCTATCCAGATAGCTAGTTAAGTCAACTAGCAAGATAGCTAACTATTCAGCTAGCTAATTAAGTCAGCTAGTTATTCAGCTTGCTAGTCAACTAGCTAGCTGGTCAACAAGATAGTTAAGTCAGCTATACAGCTAACTATTCAGCTAACTAGCTAATTAAGTCTGCTATCTAGACAGCTAGATAGCTTGTTTGGTATCCAGTTATGTCAGCTAGATAGCCATCTAGCTA
>NW_007167834.1:0-737 GCF_000164805.1 Carlito syrichta
GTCAGTCATGGATTAGGTTATCCTTTGGTATGGGATTTTAAGATTATCATATGAAAAGGGTTTAATGGCAATCATTGATTAAGTTTTCATGGATTAAGGTTTCTTGTGGGTGGGGGACGCCCCTCCCACATCTGACTTTGTTTATAAAAGACCCGTTGTAATTTCCAGTAACACACATCCCTTCTGCAGTAGACCGGAGTCCAGTCTCTTTCTTTCTCTCTCTCTCTCTCTCTCTTTCTCTCTTCTTTCCCCCAATTGCTGATGCCGTCTTCACCTTTGGGGTACCCTGAACCCCGCTGGAGCAGGTCTCCCACAAAACTACATTTTAACTTTCTTGTTAAAAGTGCTTCCTTTTGTGCACCCAATGAAATAGCCATAACTCTTTCAGACCCTGGAATACAAAGCATGCTTCCATAAAGGACTGTGTTCTTTCTTCATAGATTCCATAGAGAGATAGCTGTTAACTTTGTACTTATATAAAAATTGATCTAGCAACATTTTTTGGCATTTCACTTATTTTAATACCTGAAACAATGAAATGTGTAGTCTTAAATACTGTGGGCTTGCCTCAATTAATTCCAGGAGTGAAACAATCAAAAGTGCCTTAAACTTAAGTTATAAGACATGAGATTTTTACTCTTCATAGAGACTTTATCCTCCTTTAATTCCTTCTGATACTTTCTGATGTTTTGATCTTTGACCAAAATTTAGACTCCTGAGATTATGAGAAAACAGTC
>NW_007167835.1:0-1155 GCF_000164805.1 Carlito syrichta
GAGAATAATGGAATGGAATGGAGAGTAATAGAATGGAATGCAATGCAATGGAGAAGAATGCAATAAAGAGGAAAGAAATGGAGAGGACAGGATAGGAATGGAGAGTAATTAAATGGAATGGGGAGGGATGGAATGGAAAGGAATGTAATGGAATAGAATGAAATGGAATTGATGGATTGGAGAAGAATGGAATGGAATGACATGGAGAGGAATGGAATGGAGGGAATGGAATGCAACGGAATAAGGTGGAATAATATGTAACGAATGAGAATGGAATGGAATGGAATAGAATGGAAGGGAAAGGAATGGAATGGAATAGAAAGAAGATTGATAAAATAGTATGTAAAGGCATGGAATGGAATGAAGTGTAGAGTATTAGAATTTAATGGAATGGATTGGAAAGGAATGGAATGTAATGGAATAGATGCAAATGGAATGCCAAGGAATGGAATTGACTGGAATAGACTGGACAGAAAAGGAATGGGGAGAATAAGAATGGAACGGAATGGAGAAGAAAGGAATGGAATAGAATGGAGAGGAATGGAAGTGAATGAAATGGAAGGAAATGGAAAGAAATGAAATGTAATGGAAAGGAGAGGAATGGAATGGAAGTATTCCAATGGAATGCAGAGGAAAGGAATGGAATCGATTAGAGAGAAATTGAATGGAATGCATTGGAGAGGAATGCAATTGAGAAATGGAATGGAAAGGATTGGGTAGGAATAGAGAGGACTCTAATGGAAGGAGAGGAATGGAATGGAATGGAGAGTAATGGAAAGGAAAGGAATGGAATGGACTGGAATGGAGTGGAATGGAATGGAATGGAATCGAGTGGAATGGAATGGTGTGAAATACAATGGAATGGAATGATGAGGAATGGAATGGAACATAATGGAATAAAGAGGAATGGAATAGAATGGAATTGGAATGAAGTTGTATGGAATGGTGAAGTATGGAATGCAAAGGAGAAGAACAGAATGGAATGGAATGGATGGAGAGGAATGGAATGGAGTGGAATGGAATAGAATGGAATGTATCAAAATGGAATGGAGAGGAATGGAAAGGAATAGAGAGGAATAGAATGGAATGGAATGTAAAGGAGAGGAATGCAATGGAGTGGAATGGAATGAAGAGCAATGGAAAGGAATGAGAGGA
>NW_007167836.1:0-405 GCF_000164805.1 Carlito syrichta
GGAGAGGAATGCAATGGAGTGGAATGGAATGAAGAGCAATGGAAAGGAATGAGAGGAATACTGTGGAATGGAGAGGAATGGAATGGAAAAGAATGGAATGGAATGAAATTGAATGGGTTGCAGAAGAATGGAATGGAATGCAATGGGGTGGAATGAAATGAAGAGCAATGGAAAGAAATGAGAGGAATAGAACGGAATGAAGAGGACTGGAATGGAAAAGAATGGAATGGAATGAAATTGAATGGGTTGTAGAAGAATGGAATGGAATGCAGTGGAGAGGAATATAATGAATTGGAATGGAATGCAATGAAATGGAGAGGAATGGAATGGAATGAATGGGAATGGAATGGAAATGAATGGAGTGGAGTGGAATGGAATGGAATAGAACGGAGATGGATGGAATAT
>NW_007167837.1:0-709 GCF_000164805.1 Carlito syrichta
GAATGGAATAGAATGGATAGAAATGGAATGGGGAGGATAAGAATGGAATGGAATGGAGAAGAAAGGAATGGAATGAAATGGAGAGGAATGGAATGGAAGTAATGGAATGGAATGCAGAGGAATGGAAAGGAATCGATTGGAGAGAAATGGAAAGGAAGGCGTTGGATACGAATGCAATTGAGAAATGGAATGGAAAGGAATGGGTAGGAATAAAGAGGACTCTAATAGAAGGAGAGGAATGGAAAGGAATGGAGAGGAATGGAAAGGAAAGGAATGGAGTGGAATGGAGAGGAATGGAGTGGCATGAAATGGAATGGAATGGAATAGAATGGAGCGCAATGGTATTGAACAGAATGGCAAGTATTAGAATTTAATGGAACGGATTGGAAAGGAATGGAATAGATGCAAATGGAATGTCAAGGAATGGAAATGAATGGAATAGAATGGATAGAAATGGAATGGGGAGGATAAGAATGGAATGGAATGGAGAAGAAAGGAATGGAATGAAATGGAGAGGAATGGAATGGAAGTAATGGAATGGAATGCAGAGGAATGGAAAGGAATCGATTGGAGAGAAATGGAAAGGAAGGCGTTGGATACGAATGCAATTGAGAAATGGAATGGAAAGGAATGGGTAGGAATAAAGAGGACTCTAATAGAAGGAGAGGAATGGAAAGGAATGGAGAGGAATGGAAAGGAAAGGAATGGA
>NW_007167838.1:0-1069 GCF_000164805.1 Carlito syrichta
AGAAAAATGAGCACAAAAATCTGAACAGAAACTTTATGCAAAAATATATAATTAGAGTCATGCAAATTAAACCTACATCGACACACAGAAATCAGTTACATCTGTAAACATTAATAATAAATAATCCCAAAAGAAAATTAAGAAAACAATTCCACTTCCATTTATAAATTATTTCAGAATAAACCTAAACAAGGAGATGAAAGACTTATACAATGAAAACTACAAAATGTTGCTGAAAGAAATTTTAGAAGACACAAATAAATGGAAAGAACTCTGTGTTCATGGGTTGGAAGCCTTAATATTGGTAAATTGTCAATAATTTCCAAAGCAATTTATAAATTTAATGCAATCCCTATCAAAATTCAACATTTCTGCAGGAATAGAAGAATCATTCTAAAATTCATTCGGAATCTCAAGGGATCCTAGCTAGTTAAATGGGCAAAAGACATGAACAGACACTTCACAAAAGAAGACATTCGAGCAGCCAACAAACACATGAAGAAATGCTCAACCTCACTAATCATCAGGGAGATGCAAATCAAAACCACACTGAGATACCACCTAACTCCAGTCAGAATGGCAATTATCAACAACTCAAAAAATAACAGCTGCTGGAGAGGGTGTGGTGAAAAGGGAACACTTCTACACTGTTGGTGGGAGTGTAAACTAGTGCAACCTCTGTGGAAAGCAGTGTGGCGATTCCTAAAAGCTCTAAAAATTGACCTTCCATATGACCCTGCAATCCCCCTACTGGGAATATACCCTGAAGAACACAAATCACTCTATAAAAAAGATACCTGCACACGTATGTTTATCGCAGCATTGTTCACAATAGCAAGAACCTGGAAACAACCATGCTGCCCATCAAAAGAGGACTGGATTAAAAAAATGTGGTACATATACACGATGGAATACTACGCAGCCATAAAAAAGAACAAAATCATGAATTTCGCTGCAACCTGGATGGAACTAGAGTCTATAATACTGAGTGACCTCTCACAAAACAAAATCCCGAATATCACATGTTCTCACTCATATAATGGACCTTGAATATCCAATGCAATACTAT
>NW_007167839.1:0-750 GCF_000164805.1 Carlito syrichta
TGTCTTCTATGTTGTTTGTCTCAGTGTCTGAATATCCTCACTGAGGAGTGCCCAAATGGATTGGATCTCCAATGTGATGGGTGCCTCAGCGACTTGCCCTAATCCATAATTGAGGCCATAGTGACGAGACCTTCTATGTGATGTTTGCCTCAGTGTGTGGTTCTCCTATGGGATGGGTGACCCAGTTACTGACTCTCCTCTGTGATGATTGCCCCAGTAACTGGTTCACATCCATAACGAATGCCCTAAAGACTATTTCTCCTCTGTGTTGGTAGCCTCCAAGTCTTGGTCTCCTCTGTGATGTTCCAGTGACTGGAACTCCTCTGTGATATATCCCCCCAGTGACTGGCCCTCCCCTAATAGCCACCCTCCTTTATAATGGGTGCCTCAGTGACTGTCTCTCCTCTGACTTGGGTCCATAATGGACCCCTCTTTTGTGATCAGTTATCCAGTGACATGTTCTTGTCTGTATTCAGTGCCCCAGTCAATGCTCCCCTTCTCTGTTTAGTATTCTAGCAACTGGTCTACCTTTTCATTAGTGTCAGTGATTTGTGTTCCTCTTTAAATTGTGTTCCCACAGTTAGTCTTCTTCTGTGATGATTGCCCCAGTGACTGGTCCTTATTTATGAGGATGACCCAGTGCCCGGTTCTCCCCTGTGATTTGTGCACCAGTGATTAGCCCTTCCCTGTGATGGGTACCCAATGACATTCCCTCCTCTGGGATGGGTGCCTCAGTGAGACACTTCTATG
>NW_007167840.1:0-1278 GCF_000164805.1 Carlito syrichta
CATCTGTAATCAGTGTCCCAACCACTGGTCCCCTTCTCTGTTGAGTGTTCTAGTAACTTGTTTCCTTTTCGATTGGTGTCCTAGTTACAGACTCTCAACTTTGACGGATGTGCTGGTGACTGCCTTTCTCTGTGATGGGTTCCTCAGTGACTGACTCTCTTATATGTGGGATTCCCAATGAGACTCTCTTCTGTGATTCATGACCCAGTAATTTATCCTCTTCTGTGATGCATACCCTAGTGACTGGCCCTTTTCCACAGTGTGTGCCTCAGTGACTCTGCAGTGAAAATTCCAGTTACTGGGCTTACTCCTTAATGGGTGCCCCCATAACTGGCCTACATGTGTGAGTCCTAATGACCAGCAGTCTTACAAAATGGGTGCTTCACTGACTCACCCTCCTGTGTGAATGGTACCCTATTGATTAGAACTCTCTGGTAATTGGCCCCCCAATGTATGTCCCTCTTTCATTGGATTTCCCAGTCCCTCTTTGGTACCTCAAAACTTTCCCTCTTCTGTGATGGGTGCCTCAGAGACTGGTCCTCCTCTCTGATGAGTGCCCCATTTACTGAATGCAACAGTTACTGATCCTCCTCTGTGATGATGGCCCCAGTGACTGACTGTCTTCTGTGATGTGTCCCTCAGTGATCAGTCTTTACCTGTAATGTGCTCCAATGACAGGCCCTTTTTTATAATGGTGGCCCTTTTTTATAATAACTAACCCTTCACTGTGATGAAATTTCCAGTGATTGGTCCTCCTCCTTAACCAGTACCCCATAAACTTGCCCACATCTGCGATGGTTGTCCCAAGGACTAGATATCCTCCAAAGCAGGTGCTCCAGTGACTGGCCCTCCTCTGTGATTGGTGGCCCAATGACTGTCCTTTATCATGAATGTTTTATTGACTAGCCTTCTGTGATGTGTCTTCCAATGACTGGCTCTCCTCTGTGCTGTGTCTCTCATTGACTGACTCCCTTCTCTGATGGGTGTTCCATGACTGACTCTCCTTGGTAATTGTTGCCCCAGTGACGGATCTCATCCATAATGTGTGCCCCAATGACTGGCCCTCTTCTTAGTTGGGTGCCACAATGACTGTTAATCTTCTGTGATGGGTGCTCCAGTGACCGATCTTCCTCTGTGATTAATGCCTCAGTGAATGGGACGTCTCTATAATTGGTGCCCCAGTAACTAGTCCTCCTCCATAACGGGTGACCTATTTACCAGCCCTCCTCTTTGACTTATGTTTTAGTAACTAGGCCTCCCCAATTACGGGTATCCCAG
>NW_007167841.1:0-674 GCF_000164805.1 Carlito syrichta
GGGTGTCTTTGTGACTGGCTGTCCTTTGTAATCAATAACCTGATGTTCCAGTGACTGTGATGGGTTTCCCAATGATTGACACTCCTCCTAATGGGTATCCTAGTGACTGACTCTCCACTGTGATGGGTGTCCCAGTTATTTTACCTTATTTGTGATTGGTCATCAGTGAATGGCTCTCCTCTGGGAATGGTGTCTCAGTTACTGTCCCACCTCGGTATTCCGTGAATTATTGACTGGCTCTCCTCTGTGATGCATGCCCCAGTGACTGCCTTTCTTTTCTTTTCTTTTTTTTTTTTTTGAGTTGGAGTCTCAGTCTGTCGCCCAGACTGGAGTGCAGTGACCACTCCCAGTCACCGCAGCCTTGACCTGCTGGGCTCCGGCGATACTTCTGCCTCAGCCTTCCAAGCAGCTGGAATTACAGGCGTGTGCTACCACAGCTGGCTAAGTTTTTGATTTATTGTAGAGATGAGATCTCGCCTGCCCAGGTGGATCTCGAATCCGCCGGCTCAGGCAATCCACTCACCTCAGTCTCCCAAAGGTGCAGGATTACAAGCTGAGCCACCGAGCCCAGCTTGCCTTTCCTTTCTAATCGGTACTCAGTGACCTGTCCTCATCTGTAAAGTGGGGCTTCCTCTGTAATGGGTACTTATTGACTGGGCTCCCACTGTGATAGT
>NW_007167842.1:0-539 GCF_000164805.1 Carlito syrichta
CTTCCTCTGTAAAGGGTACTTATTGACTGGGCTCCCACTGTGATAGTTATCACAGTGATGGGCCTCCTCTTTGATGGATGCCACCATGTCTGGCTCTTTTCTGTGATGGGTGCCCCCAGTGATAGGCTCTCCTGTTTAATAGATATTCTAGTTAGTGGTTGCCTTCTGTGTTGGGTGCCACAGTGAAGAGCTGTCTGTGATGGTTGCCCCAATGACTGGTTCTCCTATAGTATGGATGCTCAAGTTACTAGCCCTCTTCTACAATGGAAGTCCCAATGACTGGGTCGGCTTTTTAGTGGATGCCCCAATGACTAGAAAATCTCGGTGAGGCACGCCACAGTGACTGACCATCCTCAAAAAAGAGTGCACTTGTGACTCACCTTCTCTGTGTTGAGTAGTCTAATGACAGGCCTGCCTCTATGATGCGTGTCCCAATGATTGTTTCTCCTCCATAAGGGGTGCCCCATTTACAGGCTCTCCACTGTGATTGCTGTCGTAGTGAATAGACCTCATTGTGGTGGGTGCTCCAGTGTCTGGCC
>NW_007167843.1:0-511 GCF_000164805.1 Carlito syrichta
GGTCCTAAGTGACTCTGCCTCCTCTGATAGGTACCCTAGTGATTAACTCTCCTCTGTGATCGATACAACACTGACTTTGCCTCCCCTGTTATGACTGCCTGAGTTAATGGACCTCCTCTGTGATCAAGGACACAGTGACTGAGTCCTTCTAATGAATGCCACACTGACCCTCTTCTGTGATGTATAGTTCAGTGACTAGTTCTTTTTTGTCATAGTTGCCCCAGTGACTGACGTTTCTCTATCATTAGTGCCCAGTAAATGGCCTTCATGTGTTGGCTACTCCAGTGACTATTCCTCCAATTTATGGGTGTGCCAGTTAATGACCTCCTCTGTGATGGGTGTCCCAGTGACTTACTTTCCTCTCTGATGGGTGCCCGCTGACTGGTTCTTTGCTGTGTTTGGTGTCACAGATAGTTGTTCTCTTCTGTGAGGGTGGACCAATAATTACACTTTACTATGATGGTGGCCAGAGTGACAGGATTTCCTTCATAACGATAGCTACAAGTGACTG
>NW_007167844.1:0-757 GCF_000164805.1 Carlito syrichta
GTATGCCTAGATGTTCAAGGGTTTTTTATCAAGAAGGGGTGCTGGATTTTATCAAAAGCTTTTTCTGCATCTAGTGATATGATCATGTGGTTTTTGTTTGACATCTGTTGATGTATTTAATTACATTTATGGTTTTACGAATGTTGAACCAGCCTTGAATGCCAAGAATGAAGCCTACTTGGTCATGGTGAATGATTTTTGAGATGTATTGCTGAATCCGGTTTGCTAGGATCTTGTTGAGAATTTTAGCATCTATGTTCATCAAAGATATTGGCCTGTAGTTCTCTTTCTTTGTTGGATCTTTACCTGGTTTGGGTATCAATGTGATGTTGGCTTCGTAAAATGATTTGGGGAGAGTTCCATCTTTTTCCATCGCCTGGAATTCCTTCAGTAGGATTGGTATCAGCTCCTCCTTGAATGTCTTGTAGAATTCTGCTGGAAAGCCATCTGGACCAGGGCTTTTTTTTGTAGGAAGTTTTCTTATTACATAGTTGATTTCCTTGATTGTTATTGGTCTTTTTAGGGTCTCAATTTCTTCTTGTTCCAACCTAGGTAGGTTGTGTGATGTCAGAAAATCCTCCATTTCCTTCTGGTTTTCAAGTTTGTTTCCATACAAGTGTACGTAGTAGTCTCTAATGATCTTTTGTATTTCTTCAGGGTCAGATGTGACTTCATCTTTTGTGTTTCTGATTATGCTTATTTGGTTTTTTTCTCTTTTTTTCTTGGTCAGTCTAGCTAGGGGACCATCAATCTTGTT
>NW_007167845.1:0-808 GCF_000164805.1 Carlito syrichta
CTCTGTATGACTTAGGACTTGCCTCAGTAAAAAGCCCTTTGTTTGACTGTCTGTTTTCGGAGACTGAGTCAAACTTTATGTCCCAAATTCAGAGTCTTCCCTTGTGTCAAACATTTCTTTATGACCCTACTCTTATCTTAAACTCCTTAAGGTACTTGGAGTCTAAAGCACTTTATGTCCTTACAGGTGTAAATGGAGGCTATGAACTTCTCACTCAACTTCCCACTCCATGGATTTTTGCAGTACATTTGTACTTGGAGTTTTAGATGTGAAAATATATACTGGAAGAAAAGTAGACAGAAATGTTACGTGCTCAGGCCCTTATTTTTTTCTTTTTAAAGAGTGAATGATTTTCTCTCTAACTTGATGGAGTAAATATGTAAATACAGCTTAATACAAAATAGATCAAAAGTAGAAAATTTTTAATCATATAAAATGTAAAAGAAAAAAAAGTGTCATATAAGTGAATATCAACCAAACCTATGTAATAGGCTTCTAGAATTATGGTCACTAATGAAAGGCTGACCTTATTTGTAAATATATAAATCAGATTATTTTAGCTAAACACTATTAAATATTTTTGTTTTTATTATACGTGAATCTAATTATGCAGCCAATATCAACTTCCTGTTTATTATTTGTCTATGTGTTTTGAAGTCCATGTGACAAGTAATATTTTTATTGTCACAGAATCTAAAATACTGTAAGTATAGCAAAGAAAAGTGGATCTGCTCTTGGTTTCTAAGCCTGCATAGATAAGGGAAGACATTGAATTGTCGTTAATTTACCAAGGTAATGGATTACCTAG
>NW_007167846.1:0-715 GCF_000164805.1 Carlito syrichta
ATAATCTTTTGTAAGTCTTCGGGGTCAGTTGTAATCTGATCTTTTGTACTTCTGATTGTGTTTGTGTGGACTTTTTCTCTTTTTCTAAGTCATTCTGGCTAGGGGTATATGAATCTCTTTAATTCTTTCAAAGTACCATCTTTTTTATTGTTGATTTTTAAAAATGATATTGTTGTCTTCTATTCCCATATGCTGGCTCTTATTTTGATGATCTGGATTCTTCTTCTAAAGTGAAGTTTCTGGTGATCTTCTCTTTCCAGTTCCCTTAGGCGATTTGTTAGGTTGTCAACTTGGGATCTTTTCATTTTCTTGGTCTCCTTTTCTGAGATCACTAATTTCATTCAGTAATTAATATTATTTGCACCTCTTGCTGCTGCCCATTCATCTGGCAACCCAGAGTTATGGGGCACATAAAACCTAAGGAAACCTTGAAATTCCAAAAACCAAAGGTAGTTAGCTGAGAACGAGTTCCCCCTATGACATACTGTCCCCAAAGCCTAGTGTAAGTGTGTGAAAATGAGTAAAAAATGCATACTGCCAGGATTTGCAAGTGAGAAAAGTCTGTAAAGAATAAGAGAAAGGACTAGATTTCTAAAGTGAGATCTGGTCATATAATGTCTTCAAGAGGACAGGGATCAAGGAATCCCTTCATTCCAGATGTAAGAAATACAAAATCCTATGGATTCTGTCCAGGATATTGGTCACGACTTTGGAA
>NW_007167847.1:0-384 GCF_000164805.1 Carlito syrichta
TAGTTAAGTCAGCTGGATAGGCTGCTGGCTATCTAGGTAGCTAGGCAATTAAGTCAGTTGGCTAGCCAACTGGACAGCCTGTTAAGTCAGCTTGTTTATTTAGCTGAATATCCAGCTGGCTAGCTAGTTAAGTCAGCACATTGTCAGTTGTCTAGCCAGATGACTAGCTAGCTCAAAAGCTAGTTATGTCAGATGAGTAGCCACCTGGCTCACTAATTATTTCAGCTTGTTAAGTCAGCTGTCTAGCTATGTAGCTAGCTAGTTAAGTCATGTATTTACGTCTGCTAGCTATATGATAGCTAGCTAGGTAGCTAACTAGTTAAGTCAGCTAGATAATCAGCTGGCTAGTTAGTTAAGTCAGTTAGTTAAGACTCCTGGCTAGCC
>NW_007167848.1:0-653 GCF_000164805.1 Carlito syrichta
CTAGTTAAGTCAGCTTGTTTATTTAGCTGAATAACCAGCTGGCTAGCTAGTTAAGTCAACACATTATGTCAGTTGTCTAGCCAGATGGCTAACTAGCTCAAAAGCTAGTTATGTCAGATGAGTAGCCATCTGGCTCACTAATTCTTTCAGCTTGTTAAGTCAGCTGTCTAGCTATGTAGCTAGCTAGTTAAGTCATGTATTTAGGTCTGCTAGCTATATGATAGCTAGCTAGGTAGCTAACTAGTTAAGTCAGCTAGATAATCAGCTGGCTAGTTAGTTAAGTCAGTTAGTTAAGACTCCTGGCTAGCCTGTGGTCTAGCAAGATAGGTAGCTAGTTAAGTCAGCTGGCTGGTCAGCTGGCTAGCTATTTAAATCACCTAGTTAAGTCAGCTGGCTGGCCAGCAGGTTAGCTATGTAGTTAAGTAGTGAAGTCAGCTTGCAAGGCCGGGGGCTATATACGTAGGTAGCTAGTGAAGTAGGTTATTTAGCTAGTCATCAGGCGTGTAGCTATGTCAGCTAGTTAAGTTAGTGGCTTTCCAGCTCTCTAGCTAGGTAGCCTACTCTGCAGGCTAACCAGTTGGCTACTTCGTTATGTCAGCTTTTAATGTCAGCTGGCTAGCCTGCTGGCTATCTAGATAGCAAGGCAATTAAGT
>NW_007167849.1:0-491 GCF_000164805.1 Carlito syrichta
AGTCAGCTGGTTAGCAGGCTGGTCAGGTAGGTGGCCAGCTTGTTAAACGAGCTAACTAGCTGGCTAACCAACAGAGTGCCTGGCTTGTTAAGCTGGCTGGCTATCCGACTGTCTAGCCAGCAGACTGGCTATTTAAACTGGCTGACTAGCCAGCTTGCCAGCCCACTAGCAAGCTAGCCAGCTGCCTAGCCAGCTAGCCAGCCAGGTATCTAGCTAGTTAAGCCATTTGACTAGTCATCTAGCCAACCAGGTTGATAGCTAATTAAGTCAGCTGCTATCCAGCCAAATATCTCGTCAGCTATTTAAGTCAGCTAGCTATCTAGCTATCTAGTTAAGTCAGCTAGCAAGTCAGCTAGCTAGTTAAGTCAGCTAGCTAGCTAAAGAGCCAGTTAGCTAACTAGTTAGGTCAGCTGGCTAGAGAGCTAGATAGGTTGTTTGCTAGCTAGTTATGTAAGTTAGATAGCCAGCTAGCTAATCAGCTAGCTAGTTAA
>NW_007167850.1:0-394 GCF_000164805.1 Carlito syrichta
CTGCTATCCAGCCAAATATCTCGTCAGCTATTTAAGTCAGCTAGCTATCTAGCTATCTAGTTAAGTCAGCTAGCAAGTCAGCTAGCTAGTTAAGTCAGCTAGCTAGCTAAAGAGCCAGTTAGCTAACTAGTTAGGTCAGCTGGCTAGAGAGCTAGATAGGTTGTTTGCTAGCTAGTTATGTAAGTTAGATAGCCAGCTAGCTAATCAGCTAGCTAGTTAAGTCAGCTAGGAAATCAGCTAGTTACATAGCTATCTAGTCACCTAGCAATACAGCTATCTGGTAAGCTAATTAGTGGGCTCGCTCGATTTCCATCAGATCAGCTAACTAGTCGGCTCCCTCGTCTGCCTACTGGTCAGCAAATTAGTTGGCTCACTCACCAGCAAACAGGTCAAC
>NW_007167851.1:0-1139 GCF_000164805.1 Carlito syrichta
CAATTCCATTCCATACCTCTCCATTCCATTCCAAACCATTCCACTCTATTCCATTCTTCTCTATTGCATTCCTCTCTATTCCATTCTATTTCATTCCATTCCACTCCATTCCATTCCATTCCTCTCCATTCTTTTCAATTTCTCTTCATTCGATTCCTTTCCATTCCATTCCATTCAATTCCTATCCATTTCATTCCGTTCCTCTCCTTCCATTCCATTCCATGCTACTCCATGTCCTTCCATTCCATTCCATTCGTCTCCTTTTCATTCCACTCCATTTCTCTGCATTTCATTCCATTCCATTTCTCAGCCTTTCATCCCATACCATTCACTCCATTCCAGTCCATTCCTCTCTAGTCCATTCCATTCCTCTCCAATCCATTCCATTGCATAACATTCCATTCCAATCCACTCCAATCCATTCCATTCCCCTACATTCCATTCCTCTCCCTGAAATACAATTCCTCTCCAATTCTTTCCTTGCAATTGCTGTTTATTCCATTCCATTACATCTATCCCTATTTCATTCCTCTGCATTCAATTCCACTCCATTCCATTCCATTCCATTCCTCTCCATTCCATTCCTCTCCATTGTCTTCCATTCCTCACCATTCTATTCCATTAAATCCCATTCCATTCCTCTCCATTCCAGTCCATTCCATTCCTCTCCATACCATTGCATTCCATTTATTTTCACTGCCTTGTATCCCATTGTATTCCTTTGCTTTCCATTCCTCTCCATTCCATTCCAGTCCATCGCATTACATTCCACTCCACTTCATTCCATTCAATTCCTCACCATTCCATTCCATGCCACTCCATTCCATTCTATTCCACCCAAGTCCATGCAATTCCTCTCCATTCCACTCCATTCCATTCCTCTCCATTCCATTCTCTTCCATTCTATTTCATTCCTCTCAATTCTATTGCATTCCTTTCCTCTCCATTCCATTCGCCTCCATTCCATTCCATTTCATTCCGCTCCATATCAATTCATTCCTCTACATTCCATTCTATTCCTCTCCACTCCATTCCATTGTATTCCACTCCACTCAGTTCCATGCCTCTCCATCCCATTCCATTCCATTCCTCTCCATTCGATTCCATTCCATTCTTCAACATTTCATTCCACTCCATCC
>NW_007167852.1:0-471 GCF_000164805.1 Carlito syrichta
GCTTGTTTGCTAGTTAGTTATGTCAGCTAGATAGCTAGCTAGATAGTCAGCTAGCTAGTTGAGTCAGCTAGAAAATCAGCTAGTTACATAGCTAACTAGTTGGCTAGAAACTCAGTCATCTGGTCAGATAACTACTGGGTTGGCTCAGTTTCCATCAGGTCAGCTAATTAGTTGGCTAGCTCACCTGCACACCGGTCAGCAAACTCGTGGGCCGTTCATCAGACAACAGGTCAACTAAATTGTCAGCTTGCTCACAGGCCAACAGGTCGGCTAACCAGTCGGCTTCCTCACCAGCTGGCTAGCTAAGTCAGCTCACCAGTCAGCTCACAATACTGCTGACTAGCTAAGGCAGCTTTCATTTTGGTCACACACTGCCCAACAAATTAAGTAAGCTCACCTGTTGTTTCGTTTGGCGGCTGACTAGTTAACTCTTCTGACCATTCATCTCACTCACTAGCTGACTAAAGTCAG
>NW_007167853.1:0-794 GCF_000164805.1 Carlito syrichta
TAGCAAGCTGGTTAATTCAACTGACTAGCAAGCAGGTCAGCTATTCAAGTCAGCTAGTAAGTCAGCTGGCTAGCAGTTGGCTAGCTAGGTAGCAAGCTAATTAAGTCAGTTGGCTAGCCAGCTGGCAAGCTAATTAAGTCTGCTAGGTAAGTAAGCTGGCTAGCCAGCTAGCTAGCTCGGTAGAGAGCCAGTTATGTCAGCTGTCTAGTCAGCTGGCTAACTAGTTAATACAGCTGGTTGAGTTAGATGACTAGCCAGCTGGCTAGCAGGTTAAGTCAACTAGTTATGTTAGTTGGCTAGCCAGCAGACTATCAAGATAGGATGCTAGTTAAGTCAGCTGGCTAGCCAGCTGGCTAGCTATTTACGTCAGCTACTTAATTCAACTGGATTCCCAGGCGGCTAACTTGGTATCTAACTAGTTAAGTCAGCTGAATAGCCAGCTGGCTAGCGAGTAAGTCAGCTATTTAATTCAGCTGGCCAGCCAGCTAGCTAGCTTAAGTCAGCTAGTTAAATCAGTTGGCCAGCCAGCTGGCTATCTAGGTAGCTAGCTAGTTAAGCAGCTAGTTAATTCAGCTGGTTATCTAGGTATCTAGCTAGATAAGTCAGTTAGTTAAGTCAGTTGACCAGCCAGCTACCTATCAGTGTACCTAGCTAGTTAAATCAGGTGGCAAGAAAGCTGGCAGATTGTTAAATCACGTAGTTAAGTCAGCTTGCTGTCCAGCAGTTAACTAGGTAGTTAGGTAGTTAAATCAGTTGGCAAGCCAGAGGTCTATGTAGGTCAGTAGCGAGTTAAG
>NW_007167854.1:0-654 GCF_000164805.1 Carlito syrichta
GCAGTTGTCAAGCTAGTTAAGTAAGCTGGTGAAGTCAGTTTTCTAGCCAGCTGGCTAGCTAGTTAAAAAGTTGGTTACGTTATATTGGTAGCCAGCTGGCTCACTAGTTATTTCAGCTAGTTAGTTCAGCTGGCTAGCCTGGGAGTTAGGCAATTAAGTCAGCTGGCTAGCCAACTGTCTAGCTAGTTAAGTCAGCTAGTTAAGACAGCTGGATAGGCAGCTTGCAATCTAGGTAGCTAACTAGTTATGTCAGCTGTCTAGTCATCTGGCCAGCTAGTTACATCACCTAGTTAAGTCAGCTGAGAAGGCAGCTGGCTAGCTACATAGCTTGCTAGTTAAGTCACCTGGTTAGACAGCTGGTTAGCTAGAAAAGTCATCTAGTTAATGCAGCTGGATAACCATGTGCCTAGCTATGTAGCAAGCTAGTTAATTCAACTGGCTAGAGTGCAGGCCAGCTAATTAAGAGTGCTAGTTAAGTCAGCTGGCTAGCAAACTGGCTGACTAGGTATTGACCAAGTTGTCAGTTGGCTAGCCAGTTGGCTAGCAACTTATGTCAGCTAGTTAAATCAGCTGGCTATCCATGTGGCTAGAGAGGTAGAGAGCTAGTTAAGTCAGGTAGGTAGCTGCCTGGATATCTAGTTGTCAGCTAGTATA
>NW_007167855.1:0-458 GCF_000164805.1 Carlito syrichta
TCTCTCTCTCTCTCTCTCTCTCTCTCTCTCTCTCTCTCTCTCACCACCTCTCCTTCTCCCTCTCCCCCGACCCCCTCCAGTCTCTCTCTCTCTTTCTCTCTCTGCACACCGGCATCAAGGATAGGCCATCTGCAGGCATAACAAGAAGGCAGCAATCTACAAACAGGAAGAGACCCCTCACTAGAAATCAAATCTGTCAGCAATTTAATCATAAACATTGTCAGTTTACAATCAAGTTGCTCCAGAACGGTGAAAAAATAGATTTGTATTCTTTAAGCCACCCAGTCAGTGGTATTTTGCTATGGTAGTCTAAGCAGACTCATACACCGTATATTATATATTCATAATTGCTCATACCTCCTTGTTCTTTCAAATATATTTCTTTATATGAGTTTTGATTTCCAGCAGCAATATGGAGAGACATATTGCTTGGTAAGGTTTTCGATATTAGTGAGCAG
>NW_007167856.1:0-597 GCF_000164805.1 Carlito syrichta
TAAGTCAGGTGGCTAGCTAGGTAGCTAGGTGTTACGTCAGCAATATATGTCAGTTAACTAGCTAGTTAAGTCAGCTAGTTAAGTTAGCTACTAGCTAGTTAATCCAGTTAGTTAAGTCAGCTGGCTAGCCAGCTGCCTTGCATAGTAGCTAGCTAGTTAAGTCAGCTGGCTAGCCAGCTGGGTAGCTAGTTACGTCACCTAGTTACATCAGTTCGCTGGCCAGCTGGTTAGCTAGGTAGTTAGTTAGTTAAGTCAGCTGGCAAGCCAGAGGTTTATGTAGGTAGGTAGCTAGTAAAGGCAGCTGGCTAGCCATCAAACCAGCTAGTTATATCAACTATTTAAGTCAGCTGGCTATCCAGCTGTCTAGCTAGGTAGCTAGATAGTTAAGTCTGCTGGATAGTCATCTGGCTACTTCTTTAAGTCAGCTAGTAAAATCAGCAGCCTAGACTGCTGGCTAGCTAGGTAGGTAGGTAGGCAGTTAAGTCAGCTGGCAAGTCAACTGGCTAGTCAGCTGGCTAGTTAGTTAATTCAGCTATCTAATTTAGCTGGCTAGACAGCTTGCTAGCTTGGAAGCTATCCAGTTATGTCCGCTGTCTA
>NW_007167857.1:0-479 GCF_000164805.1 Carlito syrichta
GCAAACAAGCTATCTAACTCTCTAGCTTGCTGACTTAACTAGCTTGCTTTCTAGGTAGTTAGCTGGCTAACTGACTTAAGTATCTATCTGACTAGCTGGCTGACTAGCTAGCTGACTTAACTAGCTAGTGGACTCACAAACTGACTAGCTAGCTGACTTCATTAGTTAGCTGAATGGTTAGCTGACTTGCTAACTGACTTAACAAACTAATCAACTTAACTAGCTGACTAGAAACTGGGCTGGATAGCTGGCTAGTCAGCTGACTTAACTAGCTAGTTAACTGGTTTTTTACATGACTAGCCATCTGCTTAACTGGCTAGATACCTGGCTGGCTATCTGGCTAGGCAGCCAGCTAGGTAGCTAGTGGGCTGGCCAGCTGGCTTGCCAGCCAGCTAAAATAGCCAGCTGGCTGGCAGGACGGTGGTATAGGCAGCTTCCTTATCTAGCCAGCCACTCTGCTGGTCAGTCTGCTAGCCAGC
>NW_007167858.1:0-821 GCF_000164805.1 Carlito syrichta
ATTCGAAGTCCTGGCTCGAGCAATCAGAGAGAGAAGGCAATCAGGGGAATCCAAATAGGAAAAGAGGAAGTCAAGTTATCTCTCTTTGCAGACAACATGATTGTATACCTTGAAAACCTGAGAGAATCTATCAAAAACCTCCTTACACTGATAAAGACCTTTGGCAAAGTCTCAGGATACAAAATAAATGTACAAAAGACAATCGCATTTCTCTACACCAATAATAAACAAACAGAAACCCAAATAAAAAACACAATTCCATTCACAATAGCCACAAAAAAATTGAAATACCTTGGCATCTTCCTAACCAGAGATGTGAAAGACCTTTACAAGGAAATCTACAAAACACTGCTCAAAGAAATCAAAGTTGACACAAACAAATGGAAAAATATCCCATGCTCATGGATCGGAAGAATCAACATTGTGAAGATGTCCATCTTACCTAAGGCAATCTACAAATTCAATGCAATACCCTTCAAATTACCAGCAACATTCTTCTCAGACCTAGAAAAAACAATCCAGGAATTCATATGGAAACACAAACGTCCAAGAATAGCCAGAACAATCCTCAGCAAAAAAACCAAAGCAGGTGGTATCACACTACCAGACTTCAAACTTTACTATAAGGCTACAATCATCAAAACAGCTTGGTATTGGTATAGGAACAGGCATATAGATCAATGGAATAGAATTGAGATCCCAGAAGCAAAACCTCAATTTCTCAACCAACTCATCTTTGACAAAGCCTCCACCACCAACCACTGGGGAGAGGAGAACCCTATTCAGTAAATGGTGCTGGAAAAACTGGCTGACCATATGCA
>NW_007167859.1:0-8635 GCF_000164805.1 Carlito syrichta
AAGCAAAGACCATCAACTCCAAATTCTACCCAGCACACATACTCTTTGAAAACAACAATCAATCCCCATGAGAGACTACAACACGCCCACCAGAATGGCCATAATCCAAAATCTGGAAGTATTAGTGTTGACAGAGATACATGCTTTCATACAGTGCTAGTGGAACATAAAACAATCAGTCATTGGGAAAACAATCACAGGAAAATATCCATCGGAAAGACATTGGTTAATTCTTAAAAAGATAGACTTCTGCTTACCACATTACCCAGCAATTCCGTCCTATGAACAAACCCAAGGTAAAGGTAAACATATGTCCACACCAAGACTTGCGTCTGAATGTTCACAGCGCCATTATTCATAATGCTTCAAACTAGAAACAACCCAAATGTCCGTCAACAAACAGGTCATGGTGGTGTACTCATGTCATAGAATGTTATTTAGCATTTTAGAAGAAACAAACTGTCAATGCATTCAAAACCCTGAAAGAGTCATAAACACCTTACACGGTGCAGAGAGAGTGGACACAGAGGCACACATACTGCATGATTTCATCTACATGAAAATTCTAAAAACACAACACCTTGGAGAGTGCCCATGAGTGGTTTGGGATCTGAGGAAGTGAAGCTGGGAATGTTTATTGTGTGCTCAACTCTATAAAGGCAATAAAGATAATCAAACCATGGGTGGACATTATGACATGTAAATTCTACCTCTATAAAGCTGTGGAAAATGAAGATGAAATTAAAATGTATTATAAGTAAACAAAAAAGAACAGATGGGGAAATATACAGCTGAGAGCAAGTGGTGACTATGCTAACTATAAATGGTCTTTACACAGAGTACTTGCTGTATGGCCCCATTGACATAGAATTCTAGAAAATGAAAGCCAATCTCCAGTGGTCGGAAGTTCCCTGGGGCTAGAGGAGTAAGGGGGCTAAAAGAAGACATCACCAAGGGACAAATATATATTCTTATGGCAAATTTACCAAACTGTACACTTTTTAAATTTGCAACTTATTACAGGTTAATTATGCCTCAATAAAGATTTTAAAAATTAGAATAAAGATTGTCAGGCAAGACACAGTGGATTGTGCCAGTAATCCAAGCACTTTGGGAGGCCAAGATAGGAGGATTGCTTGAGCCATGGAGTTCAAGACCAGCCTGGGCAACATAGTGAGATTCCAACTCTACAAAAAAAAATTTTAAAATTATCCAGGAGTGGAGGCACATACATGTAGTCCCAGCTACTCGGGAGGCTGAGTCAGAAGGATTGCCTGAACTCAGGAGGCTGAGACTGTGGTGAGCAGTGATTGTGCCAGTGCACTCCAGCCTGAGTGACAGAATAAGACCCCAACTCAAAAAAAAGATTATCAAATTATAAACTGTTTAATGTCTATAGTTGTCAGTTTGTGTCAGTTATGTCTCAATAAGGATATATGAAATAATAATAAAAATGAAAGAGGATGTTCTAGGACTTGCTCTGTGATAGGACAAGCCCCAAGGACTTTCTCTGTGCATGGAAATGTTCTATCACATTTATTTTTGTGTCCCCCTTAGAATCCTGTCTACTCAGTACACATTTAAAGGACTAAGAAAAGTGAATGGCTTAAACAATCCATCAAAAGACAAAGATTGTGAGACTGGATAAAATAGCAGAACTTAATTTCATGCTGCCAGCATGAAACTGGCTTTAGATAGAAAGATGGAAATAGATGGAGAGTAAAATAACGAGAGTAAGGATGTGGCTGTATTAATATGACACAAAGTAGGCCCAGAGCTTAGGGGCATGGCGCTGTCAGGAAGGGCAGGGTGTCGGGGAAACAGCCAGTTGGGGGTGCAGGACATCTCCTGGCAGCGACTGCAGGACCGAATGCACAGGGGACCCATGCTGTCCCCCATGTCCCATGGCTGCACACCAGAGCTGGACTAGAGGGGCTGCACTGGACCCACTTGCCGGGGTCAGGGTCACATCTTCTGGGCACAAAAACATGTGGCTCTGAAATCCTCCATTGTCACCAGCATTTCCCTTATTTCAGCATAAAGAAAAATAGGGCTTTTCAGGTTGACAAAGAGTTAAGAACCAGGAATACAGACAGATTTTCAGAATGATGGCTCTTTGCTTATGCTTCTTGACAGGTTTTCCTATTATTTACATGCACTGGGGAATTGCAGCCTGGGCTCAGGCCACCTGTGGACCATCTGCATTCATTTAGGGACATGGATTCATTAAAGGAGCTGTAATTTATTCGATGGCTCTTGGCCCTGGTGGAGAAAGTCTTGGTCGTCCATGCTCTGGGCAGACGTGTGGGTAGCAGTGCCGTGTGTGGACAATAAGGAGAAAGCTCTCTGGGGAGAGACTGTGTTCTTAGACGATCAATACTGACCATGCAGGGCTTCTCTCTCCTCCTCAGGGACCACAGGGTTTGGTTCGGAATTTATAGTAATTACAATTTTTGTTTCCCTTATCGTTACATGTTTTACTGATTGTAACATGTGATGAAGACTAGTCAACAAACTCTCAAAGAATAACTCAGAAAAAATAAGATGCTCTACATCCCAAAGCTGCAAGTATCAATGCTATTGTTTAACATTCCATCCTTGGGGCCAACACACTGGATATGGAAAATCCCATCAAGAACTGACATTTCTGTCACATGTGAAAATGGGTCAAGAAGAGGAATAGCCAACAAACTTCCCAGCAGAGAAAGGTCACAGCAAGGTGACTCTCTCTCTCTCTGCTTCTCTAAAACACTTTTTGCCATGGGGATTAAAAAAAACCCCATGTTAATTTCAAGACAGGACTTTCTGAGAGGGAAACACAGAGTACAAAGCAGATTCGATGTGGATTTTTTTTTTCCCAACCTGATTGAACAATGTGTGGGTCCAGACCCACAAGAATGATTTCACCCACAATGCTCTGTGATGGACAGGCATTGTGGGTTTCTTTTCTTTTTCTTTTTTGATTATGCATACAAAAATAAAATCTGACTGAGATTTTTGATGATATTATACAACATGAGAGAAAATATTTTCTATAAGTACCATAAACATAAGAATTTTGCCAGAACTTTGAACAGTATATCCAAGAAGCTAAAACTCTCTTAAGAGTTGCCTTTCTTCAACTCTAAGGAAGAGAAAAGTTTCCATATTTGGGTTTCTAAGAACTAAGTAACGTTATCTGGGAAATCTTATTGAAGACGAGTACCCTGCCTTACAAATGAGAGAGAGATCCATTACTTAAATACCTTAGAAATTATAAATAGTATATCAAGAAATAGGAGCTGATACCAATCCTACCGAAGGTATTCCAAGTGATTGAAAAAGATGGAACTCTCCCCAAATCATTTTACAAAGCCAACATCACATTGATACCCAAGCCAGGTAAAGATCCAACAAAGAAAGAGAACTAAAGACCAATATCTTTGATGAACATAGATGTTAAAATTCTCAACAAGATCCTACAAACCGGATTCAACAATAATCTCAAAAATCATCCACCATGACCAAGTAGGCTTCATTCCTGGGATGCAAGGCTGGTTCAACATTCGTAAAACCATAAATGTAATTAAATACATCAACAGATGTCAAAACAAAAACCACATGATTATATCATTAGATGCAGAAAAAGCTTTTGATAAAATCCAGCACCGCTTCTTGATAAAAACTCTTGAACATCTAGGCATACGGGGAACATACCTCAAAATAGTAAAAGCCATCTATGAGAAACCCACAGCCAGCATATTCCTAAATGGACAAAAATTGGAACCATTTCCCCTGAAAACTGGAACAAGACAAGGATGCCCACTCTCACCCCTCCTGTTCAACAAAGTATTGGAAGTCCTGGCTCGAGCAATCAGAGAAGAGAAGGCAATCAGGGGTATCCAAATAAGAAAAGAGGAAATCAAGTTATCTCTCTTTGCAGATGATATGATTGTGTACCTTGAAAACCCAAGAAAATCTGTCAAAAACCTCCTTACACTGATAAAGTTCATTGGCAAAGTCTCAGGATACAAAATAAATGTACAAAAGACAATTGCATTTCTCTACACCAATAATAAACAATCAGAAACCCAAATAAAAAACACAATTCCATTCACAATAGCCACAAAAAAATGAATATACCTTGGCATCTTCCTAACCAGAGACATGAAAGACCTTTACAATGAAAACTACAAAACACTGCTCAAAGAAATCAAAGATGATACAAACAAGTGGAAAAATATCCCATGCTTATGGATAGGAAGAATCAATATTGTGAAGATGTCCATCTTACCTAAGGCAATTTACAAATTCAATGCAATACCCATCAAATTACCAGCAACATTCTTCTCAAACCTAGAAAAAACAACACAGGAATTCATATGGAAACACAAACGTCCAAGAATAGCCAGAACAATCCTCAGCAAAAAAAACAAAGCAGGCGGTATCACACTACCAGACTTCAAACTTTACTATAAAGCTACAATCATCAAAACAGCTTGGTATTGGTATAGGAACAGGTATATGGATCAATGGAATAGAATTGAGATTCCAGAAGCAAAAACCTCAATTTCTCAACCAACTCATCTTCGACAAAGCCTCCACCACCTACCACTGGGGAGAGGAGAACCTATTCAGTAAATGGTGCTGGGAAAAACTGGCTGACCACATGCAGAAGATTGAAACAGGACCCCTATGTATCTCCATGCACAAATGGTTAACTCCAAATGGATCAGAGACCTAAATGTAAAACCTCAAACCATAAGAACCTTAGAAAATGAAGGAAATACCCTCATGGAAATCAGAACTGGCATCCAATTTCTGCACAAAACTCGAAACCCACAGGTCATAAGATAGTAGATCGACAAGTGGGACCTTATTAAACTGACAAGCTTCTGCAAAGCCAAAGAAACCATCAAGAGAGCAGGGAGACAGCCTACAGACTGGGAAAAAGTATTTGCCAACACCAGGTCTGACAAAGGCTTAACATCCTGGATCTACAAGGAACTCAAACGTGCTGAAAAGAAAAAGACAAACAACCCCATTACAAAATGGGCAAAAGATATGAACAGACACTTCACAAAGGAAGACATCAGAGCAGCCAACAGACACACGAAGAAATGTTCAACCTCACTAATCATCAGGGAGATGCAAATCAAAACCACACTGAGATACCACCTAACTCCAGTCAGAATGGCAATTATCAACAACTCAAAAAATAACAGTTGCTGGAGAGGGTGTGGCGAAAAGGGAATACTTCTACACTGTTGGTGGGAGTGTAAACTAGTGCAACCTCTGTGGAAAGCAG
Organism: Carlito syrichta; assembly: GCF_000164805.1. NCBI lineage: Eukaryota > Metazoa > Chordata > Mammalia > Primates > Tarsiidae > Carlito > Carlito syrichta. Next base: position 5,288 of record NW_007167859.1, read on the forward strand.
TGTGGCGATTCCTAAATGTTCTAAATATCAACCTCCCATATGACCCCGCAATCCCCCTATAGGGAATATATCCTGAAGAACTCAAATCACTCTATAAAAAAGATACCTTCACACGTATGTTTATCGCAGCATTGTTCACAATAGCAAGAACCCTGAAGCAACCATGCTGCCCATCAAGGGAGGACTAAATTTTTTAAAATATGGTACATAAACATGATGGGATACTATGCAGCCATAAAAAAAAACAAAATCATGAATTTCGCAACAACCTGGATGGAACTAGAGTCTATATACTGAATGACCTCTCACAGAAACAAAGATCCAAGTATCACATGTTCTCACTCATATAATGGACCTTGAACATCCAATGTAATAGTGTAAGAAAATGACTGACAGTACTGGGAAACTATGGGGGGGAGATGGGATTAACAGTAGCAAATATCTGTCTGGGGACAAGGAAACACCTCTTATCAACAGGGTGCCTGAATGAAACGTAATTGTATACCTAACCTTTAACTGTACCCCACAAAATATTGATAAAAAGAAAAGAATTTTGCCAGAACTTTGAACAGTATATCCAAGAAGCTAAAACTCTCTTAAGAGTTGCCTTTCTTCAACTCTAAGGAAGAGAAAATTTTCCATATTTGGGTTTCTAAGAACTAAGTAAAGTTATCTGGGAAATCTTATTGAAGACGAGTACCCTGCCTTACAAATGAGAGAGAGATCCATTACTTAAATACCTTAGAAATTATATATAGTATATCAAAAAATAGAGGCTGGGTATACCAAAGGTTTAAGTCATGGGAGCATTTGACATTTCTCCTGTGAATTTTTTACTTTAGGCAACATAAGTGGACAATTTGTAAAGTAAAACACGAACATTTGGTGTCAAAATTATCAGACTGTTATGCCTGCATTCATCAAAATAATCAGAATTTTTTTTTAAATTCACCAATGCCACACGGGGTAGATGGCCTAAATGGTGGTATTTTACGTTAAAGTCAGCCTGGTCTAAAACTGACTCATTACACACTTCAGGGTTGGCCTAAAGGGTTCTCCACACAGAATGAGCTTTCACCTGACTGGGTGTGTGGACAGACCACCCCCCACTCTTGCACCAAGGAGTTGCGTCTCAGTCAGTCCCTGAGCCAGACTCCAACCACAGCCAGGCAGTGGTTGCTTGCCCTGTTCAAACAAGGCACATGAAGCCATCACCAGTTAGCAGTCTCTACACTTGTTCTTGCCTCCTGCACATCATGGCCTGTTTCTATCCATAAACATCATCAGGTCTCATGGCAGCACCCTGTCTCTGAGCTGATTTTGACTCAGGGGCTGCTGGATTCACGAATCGTTCTTTGCTCAATTAAACTCTGTTAAGTTAAATTAAACTCTGTTAAGTTGAACTAATCTCTGTTAAGTTGAATTTGTCTAAAATTTTTCTTTTGACATTTGAGATATAGTGAAAAATATTGCTAGAAGGAGAGATATGAGATGCCCCAGAATTGCATCCTAAACTAGATGAAGTTTTAAGTAAGAAAATGGTACAGACAGTATCATCTGAGAAAGACAAGGGACAGTATGCTTCTGGGATGCTGGGATGGGGCAGGGAGGAAGGGAAACGGGAATAGAGAGGGAGAGAGATGAGGGGGAGAGGAAGAGAGATAGAATAGAGGAAAAGAAAGGGAGAGATAGTGAGGATGTGGAGAGGAGAGAAACCAGAGTGAAGGTGAGAGGGGAGGGAGCATGTCACACAACATGTGGAACCAGAACACCAACATCTACACTTCAAGCTGTGCCCTACGACCTTGCCACTTAGCTGTGGCCCAGGCAGCACTAGTGCCTGCTGGAAACTAAAAATGCAGGCTCCCAGGTCTCCCTCAGGGCTTCTGAATTAGACTCTGCCATTTGACAGGTGACTTGTGCCGTGTTAAGGTTTGAGGATAGCTCCCATGGCCTTGTCCCCTTGGTCCTGCTCCCAGGGCCCTGCTCCTGTGGCCTTGTTCCTGTGGCCATGTTCCCGTGGCCCTGCTCCCATGGCCTTGCTCCTGTGGCCTGTTCTGTGGCCCTGCTCCTGTAGCCATGCTCCCGTGACCTTGCTGCCAAGGCCTCGTTCTCATAGCCCCAGTCCTCAGGCCTTGCTCCCGTGGCTGGAGCTCCAGGAAGGATGAGCGCTGTTCCTCCACAAGCCAGCTGGTGGTGCGTTGGCAGGAGCTCACGGTCCATGGAGGCCACCTCTCACCCAGCCATCCCTTCTAGCTGGTTCCTGTGGTGACAGGAATCTGCTCTCCATGTGAAGAGAGGCCAGAAAAGGCCACTTGGCTCTGCCCAGGGCAACAACAGAGACCAGAGGGACCAGTTATTCTGAGTGAACAGAAGCTGATCAATCTGAAAGCAGAGTCTCTAGAAAAACATGGTCAAACATATAAAAACAAATTTTGTTCATGAACCTTCTCTTGCTCCATCACAGAGAGGTCACACTGGTACTTAGAAGCATCTCTGTATCAAAAAAATAGAATTTATTTTCATGCATTTTGCATAATAAACTAACATTTCTTTAGAGTCTAAGTCATGCTTTTGCCAGACTTGATGATCTAACATCAAAAGAAACATTAGAAACATAAGCAACAAACAAACAAAACCCAAAACCCTACTCTTTTTGTTTGCTTCTTTTTTGGGGCTCAGGGATTGATTTGGGGGGTCCTGGGAGGAGACTAGGAAAGATAAGAATACATCACTATTACAACTATGCATTTTGGTTTTTAAAATAAGTGGTCAATTTTTGTTTAGTTTATCTTTCTAAAAATTGAAATGGGGCACAGAATATGAATCATTTTCTCAGGGTAAGAACTGCTAAGTATGAAATAAATAAAATATTACAATTAGTGAAAAAAGTAGAAACTCTATTGGGAGGAACAGGACTGACTCATAACTCTCACCATGGTAGGAGAGGCATTGACTTCACCCCAAACCAGCTCGAGGGGCTGTCCTGGTCACATGAGTCATCAGGTGCAAAATGGCATCATGGCGGGAGTAGCCCAGATGAAATTCACTTATGTATTACTTGATATGTATTACTTGATATGATTGTTGTGCATTTAACTTAACTACAAAATAAGTTGTATCCTGATATTGAAAATATAAACTTCAAGGCAAAGTCTGCATTTTTTTAACCCAAGTACTAGCCAGACCCAACCCTGCTCAGCTTCCGAGACCTGACAAGCTCAGGTGTGTTCAGGATGGGAAGACCGGAGACTACAGTCTGCATTTCTATTTATGCTGATAGTTTTGACAGCAGGGATCCCTGAAAGAGTCTTAGGTGTCATAAATGGTCCAAGACTGCACACAGCT